>NC_037672.1:20801604-20947043 GCF_003255815.1 Theropithecus gelada
CAACACATCTTGAATCTACCTAATTCCATTGACATCTCAATCTAATTCAGCCACCAACACCTCCTGCCTGGGGTACCACCATAACCTCCTAACTCATCCTTCTGCTTCTTTTCTCTCCATCTCAATATCCATTTTTCATAAATCAGCCAGAGTGGTCTTTTTAAAAATGTAAATTATATCCCATCACTTCTCTGCATAAAACTCTCCTTATAGTGTCCTAACACATTTAGATTCAAATCCAGATGCTGTCTTCTAGCCTCCAAGGTTCTCTCTGGATGATCTGGCTCCCACCTACCTCACTGACTCATCTCACATCTCTCTGTCTCACTCCCTATGTGCTAGCTTCTCTGGCCTCTTTTCTCATCCTCATATAATCCCAGTTTATTCTGCTTCAGAGGCTTTGCATGAGTTGTGTCTTCTCTTTGGAAAACGTTTCCTCCAGATAGTCATATAGATGAATTTTACTTATAATCTAGGCCTCTGCTCAAAGTCAACTCTTCACAGAAGCCCTCTCTGACCAATAAACCTCAACAAGCCACCCTACTGCTCTTGGCCCATGATGCTGCTTTCCTTCCTTCCTTCCCAGCAAGCACTGTCTTCCTCCAAAATAACCTACACTCCTTGAGAGCAGGGACTTTGTCTGACTCTGTCATTGATGTGTGCCTATTTCCTAGACACATTACAGATGCCCAATAAATATCTGGTGAATTGCAAATAAGTTTATTGGGTTCTTATGTATTAGGGAACCTCTTCCTAAAATTCCCTTAGCTCCTCTACCTTAGGAAAAGTATTTTCTTTTATATTCTTTACGGTTTTAAGATTAATCAGAAAAGACATTTTGGAGCCAATTCTTTATTCATTCAATCAAGAAATATTTACTGTGCCAAACATTTTGCTATACAAAGAAAAATGAGACAGCAGATTCATTATCTGGTGGTAGAGAATGGCATGAAAATGAGTAATTTTCAGTTTACAATATAAACTGAGATCAATCAAACTACTAAGATACCTACTAACGTGGCCTTGTGCAAAGGGGGCCAGAAGTGGAGTGAAACAAAAATCAGTAATGAATACAGAAGAAGGATGGCATTTGCTATACACAAATGAGTCAGAGGTTGAGTTCTATAAGCTACAAGGAGAAAAGACTGCATTTGTTTAATTTCTCAATCCCATACAGTGATGCCCTCCAAAGTCACAATTACGGAAGGAGAGATTTTTCTTTGTATGTCACAATGTTATTATAACCTGAAAGTCAAGTTTTACCGAATTCAAGGACACTGCTTCCAAGGATCTTATGTGATTCAATTACACACAATTCTATATTATCATAATGCAAGGTGACAGATTACATAGAACTGCCATAAAATAGATACTCTCTCAATTTATCCTCCCTCTCACAGTTGCCACCCTATTCTCTGCCAGCTTCCACTGCACCTCTCTATCACCACCCACTGCCCGTGTCCCATGACTTCCCATTACACTCTGATCTCTGATAATAGTACTAAGAAAATAGTACTAAAGGAAATAGTACTAAGCTTCTACCAACAGACTGGCCTGCCCACTGGCCTTCAAATGTGCCTTACTCAATCTCACATTCTCAACCCAACTACCCATTTAAAATACCTTTTCTTCTTATGCCAGCTATGGTGGCTCACACCTGTAAGCCCAGCACTTTGGGAGGCTGAGGCAGGTGGATCATCTGAGGTCAGGAGTTCAAGACCAGCCTGGCCAACATGATAAAACCCCCATCTCTACTGAAAACACCAAAATTAGCTGGCATGGTGGTGCATGCCTGTAATCCTAGCTACTTGGGAGGCTGAGGCAGGAGAATTGCTTGAACCTAGGAGGTGGAGATTGAAGTGAGCTAAGATTGTGCCATTGCACTCCAGCCTAGGTGACAGAGTGAGACTCTGTCCCTAAATAAAATAAAATAAAATACTTTTCCTTCTTGCTTCTAACATTCAAACGCTACCAATTCTTCAAGTTCAAGGGGCTCATCTCCTCCATGAAGTCTTCCCCTCCAGCCACTCTAGCCCACCATAAGCTCGTCCTTCTCCAACCACCCACAGCATTCACTGCCCCTGCTGGCTCTTTGCAGCTTTTTACAAACCTCCTGGAATTGTTTAAATGCTCATGTATGTGAGTTTTAACAATCTCCTAACTAGATTATTTAATTTTTAAATATGGTGGCTCTGTCTTCTAGTTCTTGTCTACCTATACCCATAAAAAAACAGTGGAAGTGACCAGTTCCCAAATCCCAGCATTTTACCTGAAAATGAACATGTTTTGTCACGGTGCCACAGAAGGGAGACAGGTATAGGTTAAACCAATGATTGGGTCTCTACTTCTACAATGCAATTTCTTTTACACTTAGACCAAACATTTTAGGTGTCAATAATCACATATCCAGAAAATCAGCAGATACGAATACTCTCTGAGATAAATTAATGTTTCTTGTTGAAGAAAGAAAAATAAACTCCTTTAACTGAACAGTAATATAACTGCAAATGGTTTCTGTAGACAAGGAGGACAATTTCTATTAATGAATATATTTCTATGTAATTCAGCCACATGGTCTTTGGATTAGGTTTGTGGATTAACAACAAACAAAAAACTTTTTCTCTTATCTGCAAGAGCAATTGGCTGCTGTCTTCACCAGTTTCACAAGGGTCAGTGCTGACTCCGCAAGCATAGATTTGGAGTAGATAAGCTGTTGATTTCAAATAATTTTCTCAACACTCACAGTGGAAAGAGTTATTCAGGCTGCTGTCCTAGGGTCCCTTTCCTATACCCCTCTCCTCTCTCTCCTCTATCCTCCTCTGTCACTCTTCCATAACCTACCACTCCTCCCCCGCCCCCAATTGTTTAAGTGGAATTTTATTATGCTACTCCATTGGTACCTTCTGCTGCTCTTAAGCGAAATGTCCTGAGTCCTTAAGATAGTGGTGAGTGGGCCGGATGCAGTGGCTCACACCTGTAATCCCAGCACTTTGGGAGGCTGAGGCAGGCAGATCACGAGGTCAGGAGATCGAGACCATCCTGGTTAGCATGATGAAACCCCGTCTCTACTAAAACTACAAAAAATTAGCCGGGCGTGGTGGCGGGAGCCTATAGTCCCAGCTACTTGGGAGGCTGAGGCCGGAGAATGGCGTGAACCCAGGAGGTAGAGCTTGCAGTGAGCCAAGAGTATGCCACTGCACTCCAGCCTGGGCAACAGAGTGAGACTCCATCTCAAAAAAAAAAAGAAAAAGAAAAAGAAAAAAAGATAGTGGTCAGTGATCTCTAGCATGCATTTTCCTAATCTTTCTGGCATCACCTCTCTTCTCTCTCCTCTTCACTCACTCTACACCAGTCATACTTGATTTCTTTCAGCTTTTAGAATATGTCATTTTTTTTTCATCCTCCAGGACTGCACTCAGGAGATTCCCACCACATGAAATTCCTTTCCCCCCCCCCCCCCCCACCCTCTATTGTCTGCCTAACTCTCACTTCTTCCAATTAAATGTTACTTCTTCATGAAGGTCTCTAGGAAACTTTAGATTCCTCTGATATAGTCTTTAATGATGATCATGAACTTTCTTTGGTAATACTAATAAAAATAATTTAATATCTAGAGGTTCACTATATATCAAGACCCCAAGATAAGAGATACTGTGTCTCTCTTGGTGATTGGCAATCCCAGCAAATTCCTGTGTCTGGCATATAGTCCATACTGAAGAAATTTGTTGAATTAATAAATGATACTGGGACACTGGAGCTGGAAGACCTAGGTTGGAGCCCCATTTTTGCTTACTGTGACCTTGGACAAATCATTTATCTCACAGATCCTCAATGTCTTAATCTTCAGAAAGGGCATTATCATCACCCACTTCTAGTATATTGAAAGAACAAAATGATATATATTCAGTCAAAGAGTTGGTAACTTGGAAAGATTTATACAATTTACCTATTATTTTTAATTGACTAAAGATAGCCATAAGATTCACTAAGCTATATAGAGCCAATACTTAATAGGCAATTGCTGTGGCTAAAAGCTTTCTATGCATTATCTCCCATAATGCTAACTTTTACAATACTTCTAGGTCAGTATTGTTATTATGAAGCCTCTTTACAGACGGAGACAACTAAGTCACAAAGTAAGTGATGAATCTGAGATTCAAATTACAACAGATGCCAAAGTTTAAGTGAGACCACAACAAGCCTACTCCCCATTACTACAAATTCAATTCTATTTCTTAGAAGAGAGTTCAGTTTTCGTAGCAGACAAACTATAACTTTTCTCAAGAGGTTAGTATAAAGCTGATAAGCAAGGTGGTTTCACTATCTGAATCACTGAGAAGAATCCAACACTTTAAACAACTCTCATAATCACTGTGACCATTTGTTAAGTGAGTCTTCTGTGCCAGTCTCCAGGTGTCCAGTCCTAAATTTCTCCAAAACCATCACTTTACCAATGAGAAAATGAGACTCAGCAAGAAGAAATCAAACAATCTGTCTCCCTATAACTTGAGCTTCAAGGCCAGGGTTGATCCCACCTCTCTGTAACTCCAAAGCTGTGCTCTTTGAACTACTACATCTTAGACTGCCTCTAAGAACCTATACTGAGAAGCCTTATCAAAACATTTATCTTTAAGAAAAGCATATCCATTATGAAGATGTATATCCTTTCTCTAAATATGTTGTTTATATTATTGTAAAATATTAATGAAACAGATAGCCATGTGGCCATGTATATTCATTCTCTATTGCTGCTGCAAAGAATTACCACAAACCTGGCTGAAAACAACACGAATTTATTATCTTACAGTGTGGCAGGTCAGAATTCTAACACTAAACTAAGACTAAAGTATTTGAAATGCTGGTGCTGGGTTCCTTTCTGGAGGCTCTAGGAAAGAACTCATTTGTCTTTTCCAGCTTTTAAAGCCACCTACATTCCTGGGTCCGTGTTTCCCTTCTATCTTCAAAGCCAAAAACTTTGAATCTCACTAAGCATCCTTCTTTAGTGACATCTCTCTCTGACTACAGCAGGAAAGGACTTTTACCTATAAGGACCCATGTGATCAGACTGGGCCCACTGACACCTGATCATCCTGGGTAATTGCCACATATCAAGGTCCTTAACTTGATTATATCTGCAAGGTCCCTTTAGCCATTTGAGGTGACATATTCACAAGTTCCAGGAATAAGGAATATGGATATCTGTGGAGGTCCTTGAGTATGCCCATCACACCAAAGCAACAGATCTGCTAGGGGCCCACTCCACCTCATCTCCTAACACTCTCTGGGAAGAAAAGCAATACTCAGCAACCTTCAAATACCAGGGACTAAATGGAACGGGCCTAGAAATTAGAAAGAGAGCACAAGTGGGAGCTCCTGGAGACCTGTATCCATGTTTTGGCCTCATGAATGGCCAAAACCCACCTTAGAGCTGGGGCATCCCAACAAATTTCAACATAGTGTATTTATAATGCTGTAGCTAGAGAATGAGTTATGAGTAATCGGTTTCCTTTTTTATTTTCATGTGTAATATTCACCTCGCATTACCTTCTTTCTAATGAATATGGGAGATGTATTAGTTTTCTATACAAATTTGGGAGAATCTGACAAAGAGTAAAAAGAACAAAGGCTTTGGAGTCAGATGGACATTAAATCCATTATCCACATGCTCTAACAATTGCTGCATGAGCCTCAGTACCTCTATCTGTGGAATGATGACAATTCTCACCCACACGATGTGGATGTAAGGATCTAAACCATTTATACATGTACACTCTAAAACAGGGCCTGACACCTACGAGAGCAAAATAAATGTTAAGCCCTCTCCAAGCAGTCTGCCTACATGGGTTATAAGTATAATAATCATAGCAAAAATGTGATCTTCATTTTTGGATCCTTTCTCTTCTCACCCACTCAGTAACTGGAAAAGTGCCTAGTCCAGATTAGACATTATATATATATATATATATATATATATATATATATATATATAACCATACTGAAGTTTTCTTTTCCCTTGGATCTAGAGAATAAACCCCTGGTTTGGATCAGTGATGAATCAATTAAAGACTCAGCTTGGGCTAGCAAGACCTAATTCCCTGAGACACCCTCTGGAGCCCTTGAACACTGCTAGATGACTTCACAATACTCACACATAGACTGTGAAACTTAAAAATGGTCTTGCATATAAGCCATGGTGGGTTATTAACATACAAAATAGATTAAAATACATGAAACAGCCCAATTCATCACATTCAGCATAAAAATATCTTTAATAAGAGTACAAGTGACAACTAGATGAATGCTTTCCAGAAAACTGAAGACAGATTTAAATCACAACATAGTCTGTAACCAAAGAATAAGTCACCATTTTACCTAATGCTAAAAGAACATATAAATTAGAAGAGTTTGTGGCAAACAAACTAATATTTTAGAAGCTAGTTGGTGTTTTCTAGTTCTAATCATTCATAAAGCCCAAATGAAGAGAGCCTACAGTGTATGTCTGACTCCTGAAGAAACAGTATCTATTTGGGATAATCTCCCCCTGATTAAGCAAAGGATTATAAATCCATGACATATTTCTCAAATTCTAATCCCCCTTCTCTGAAAATGATGCTCCTCCTATTTCACAGAACGCAAATCTGTTGCATAAGTACTCCCCAAACCAAATTGCTTCCCTAATGTCTCCAAGAAGAGCCTCAATACCCCATACTCCTTCCCAAGATGAACCTAACTACCCACTTATTAACTTAGTCAATGTATATCTATAAACTGAGGGTACAAACATGAACAACATCCCATCCCTGCCCAAGAACAACTCACTCTCTTAGAGAGACATACAGAGCAAAAAAGTATTGCACAAATAATATTCAGCATTAGGAAGACTAAACTATATCCACCAAGGCAGCTAGATCTCAAAAACATAATGCCAAGTGAAAAAGTCTTAAAATGCACCATTTGTGTACTCATCTGACAAAGGGCTAATATCCAGAACCTACAAAGAACTCAATCAAATTTACAAGAAAAAAACAAACAACCCCATCAAAAAGTGGGCAAAGGATATGTGAACAGACACTTCTCAAAAGAAGAAGACATTCATACAGCCAACAGACCCATGAAAAAATGCTCAACACCACTCGCCATCAGAGAAATGCAAATCAAAACCACAATGAGATACCATCCCACACCAGTTCGAATGGCAATCATTAAAAAATCAGGAAACAACAGGTGCTGGAGAGGATGTGGAGAAATAGGAACACTTTTACACTGCTGGGGGGACCGTAAACTAGTTCAACCATTGTGGAAAACAGTGTGGCGATTCCTCAAGGATCTAGAACTAGAAATACCATTTGACCCAGTCATCCCATTACTGGGTATATACCCAAAGGACTATAAATCATGCTGCTATAAAGACACATGCACACTTATGTTTATTGCAGTACTATTCACAATAGCAAAGACTTGGAATCAACCCAAATGTCCATCAGTGACAGACTGGATTAAGAAAATGTGGCACATATACACCATGGAATACTATGCAGCCATAAAAAAGGATGAGTTCATGTCCTTCGTAGGGACATGGATGCAGCTGGAAACCATCATTCTCAGCAAACTATTGCAAGAACAGAAAACCAAATACCACATGTTCTCACTCATAGGTGGGAATTGAACAATGAGATCGCTTGGACACAGGAAGGGGAGCATCACATGCTGGGGCCTACTGTGGGGAGGGGGGAGGGATAGCATTAGGAGATATACCTAATGTAAATGATGAGTTAATGGGTTCAGCACACCAACATGGCACATATATACATATGGAACAAACCTGCACATTGTGAACATGTACCCTAGAACTTAAAGTATAATAATAATAATAAAATAAAAATAAATAAATAAATAAATATCATTGGGGATATCTGTTTCATGAAAGATTGTTAGAATTCTCTTGTAAAAGTACCTGGGCCTAGTATTTCTCTTTCTTTTGAGGGGAGGGGCATTGTTAACTAGTTCTTTGATAATTTTGATTACTTTGTCTATGAATATTGGTGTGTTTAATTGTTCTATGTATACTGAGGTCAATTTTAGTAAACTGTATTTTCCTAGAAATTTTTAAAAATTTTTAAAAAACATACACATAAAACACTGCTCATGCATACTCACATGTCCAGATAAAGGATATTAAAATTAATTGAAAAGATACACACCAAATTCATGGTAGTGGTTGTAATGGCAGAGGAGAGGTGATTGAAAAGGTAATGTTGTAGGTGATAATAAATATGTCAACTTTATTGCTAACATTTTATTTATTTTATGGTAAAAAGGCTGGAGGCAAATAATTTTGATAACTGTTAACTAGCAATTTGGGGCAGGAATCCCCAGGTATTTGTTACTGTCTACATTTTTCAGTATTTGTATAAGTAGTTAAAATTGAAATAGCCAATTGCACCATGTGTCTATATGGTATACAAGGTACAATAGTGCTCTAAAAGAACAATAGTTCTTTCTGTTATGCTTTTACGCCACCGTTCTCCACTACTCAACCACTGTTCTAATGAGGCCAATGCCTATAAACATGCCCAAATTTTTCCAGCTAAACAAAATGAATCTGCCAGTAGTTACTCCTAAGAACTGCTCAGTCTATTCCTTTTCTTTCTCAGCTAAACTTCTTAAAGGAATTGTCTACACCTGCTCTCCCACATCTCCTTAATCTCCTCACTCATATCCAAGCCCACTGCAATCTGGCTTCTGCCCCACTTAAATTGCTTCAACCTCCTAACTGCCAAATCCTTTCCATTCTCATTTTACTTAACCATGCAAAGCACTTAAGATAATTGGCCAAATATTGGAGAATTTCCCTTCCCTTGGCGTCCACAGTTCTACTCTTGGCTGTCATTCCTTTTACCTCCCTACATGTTCCATCCTCTGATTCCATCTCCTGTTGCAGTCACTTAATTCTAGTCTGCTTCCTCTAGTAGTACATTCTAAGTTCCGTTATCTCCCTAAGTGACCTCTTCTGTTCGCATGGCCATATCTGCCATCCACTGACTCCTAAATGTGTATTTCTAGCCCCTTCTGGGATCAAGACACACATCTTCAACTGTCAGCTGGCTAGCTTACATTCTTTGCAAGCATCCCAACCTCAATATGTGCTAAAGTAGCCATGTCCTCAAAGATTCCACTGAAGATTAAGCTAGACGTGCAGAAAACTTCTCTACTTATACTTTTCTTCCTCTTATTCTGATACAGAATGTCTTCTTGATTATACCTGCTACTGTATCTCTTGAATGCAACACCTCTTCTCTACCTTCCACACTGCTTTAATTCAAGTCTCCTGGTCTACATTGTTCGTATGATTTTTCTAACTAGTTTCCAAGACTTCTATGGAACTGCCTCATAATTTCCTGCTAAAGAGAAGCAATTAACTTCACCTTGCTTAACACCATTCAAGCACCTGCAGATTTTAGTTTAAACTCCTCAGTCACTAAGTCAAGGCTCTGAAATAATCTACTACCCCTTTCCAATCTTACTTTTGGATACATCTTTCTACACTGCCAGGATTCAAACCACATGGACCTCTCACCATTCCCTGACTATGGCGTGATTTTTCACACAAATCTGAGCCTTTGTACAGGCTGATCCTACCTCTAAATCCCCTTCTCTCTCCTCCACTTGATACATCTCAACACAGGTTTTTAAGATCCCATTGAGATGTCATTTCCTTCTGCAATGTTTCATTAGCTTCTCTAAGTAGGTAGTTATTCCTGCACCTTTGCTTCCATGAAACTTTGTAGCTGGCTCTAATTTAGCACTTACGTCATGTTTTTCTAAGAGCTACTTGTCCACATGTCCCTTCTTTCCCAATGAATTGCAAGCAGGTGCTAGGCTTTTGTGACGGTTTATTAATTCAATGAGTATTTGAGAGCCAACCATCAAGAGGCCCTGTTCTAGGCTTATGCCATATACTGAACAAAACAGACAAACTCTAAACTCATGGAGTCTAAATTTCTGAGAACCAAATTATGATTAGCAAACCTCAGTCATGATTTGGAGATTTTTAAATCATCAGTAAGGCCATTACAAAATCCGAGTGTTAACAAGTCTTACTGTGGTAGCTTTCGTATGTCATTATAGCACAACACCTCTAGCTAGAGCCTTTTACTTCTTTGCACCACTGACAGAAATATGCACATACTATAGGAGCTTTAAATGATTGAAGCTCAGCTTTTTTTTTTTTTTAATGAAAACTGTCCTTTTCTTTAGATGCCTGTGGGAACCTTTCCAAGAGACAGTATACAATTGCACATTGTAGTTGGATGGACCAATACTGACTCAGTTTCTCCACAAGTCAGCAGACATCAGACCCACACTGCATGGATTCAAGAAACAGAAATAACCGCAGACAAGCTCTGTGTGGTTGAGTCAGAAAATGTCCACATGTTAGAGTGGTAACCTATACCATACGCCTTTTAAAAATAGGCACTAGTACCATGAGTATCTAACGTCATCTTTGAGTATTTTGTAGACAGAGAGATTTAGGCTTCTCTGTAACTGGTACACGTGTCATGAGTGAAACTGTGAGAAACTCAGAAAACAGAAAGAATATGCCACTAACAAAAAAGGACAATGCAGAGTCTGATCCATGCAGAAAAGTTCTCAGTTGGAACAGGAACAATAGCAACTGGCCCAAAGCCTTGAGGAAGGAGAAATAGTTAATAAGAGATCGCAAGGTAGCATTACCTCTGTGATACCTGCTATTTGTGTTAGCGAACAGATAAATACATAGGGAAGTTACCTGCTGATACAATTGCACATTGCTGATAGTTCTTTGCCATTCCCTGGTTTGTTTTAGGCTTTAAAGTCTTCTATATCAGACTTTTCTCTTTATACTAGTAAAGCATAAAGAGAAAGGCCTGTAGAAGAGGTTACCGGTATCGTTTTACTGGTGTCCTGACAGAAATAAAAACTTTCGGGCCAGTCAACTGAGCATGCCTTACTTTAAAGGTCAGATACAAGGATGAGGTGAACCAGACCAGTGGAACCCTAAGTCTGGTGTGATGATCACTGGATGTGTACATCTGGAATCAGCAATAAAATATTACTACCACCATTGTGTCTATTATTATCCAAGAAAAAGAGGAGACAAGCTCTATTACTAATTAGCATACATACTTCTAAATGTATACATGTATAATCAATGAAAAAAAATCTATAAAAATGAAGAACATGACCTAAATTTTTTACAGATAGAGGCCCATGATCAAAACATTTTGGAGACTGCTGACCTAGACACCAGATGACTAATCGTGAGTTCTAAGTAACAGACCACAGTCAGATTTCAGAGGTAAAGCAAAGCAGAAAAGAAAAAGTAAATGGAAAAAACAAAAACAGAACACCAAAATAGAGAGAATGAAAAAATTATTCCAGATATCACAAAGGCAAGCAGTGCAAAGATACGATCCACAGTTTGCTGATTATAGAAATATTGTCTTCTGGTTTTTGCTGGGTGCAGGGACCAAGATCAGATAATGTGATGTGACTATTTGGTTATCTTGTTCCCCTGTTTAAAACCTGTGATCACTTCTCATTGCTCTTAGAATAAAGTCCAAATATTTAATAAAACTCTCAGACATTCAACCATCTGGACCTTGCCTACCTCTCCATCATTATCTTTTGTCACTTTCTGTCTTTTTGCAGGGGTAGAATGGGGGGAAGGGAAGGACCTCCTCATTTCATGTATGTTCTCTAACCTTGTTCTTGTCTATCTCTAAGTGTAATTCAAATGTCGACCCAATTTCTAATTCCTTTAATCATTATTCTCTGACCTCTAAAACATATTGAGTCTTTTTCCCATATGTTCCTATAGCCTCCTGTGCTTGCTTTCCTGAGAAACTCAGCATTCTCAGAATGTATTTTTCAAGGTCTTTCTTCCTTGCTAGCCATCTGTGAGGATAGGGAAGGTATCTGTAACCCCAAAGCACACAGCACAATGTTTGATTTATAAGAAGTGATAAATAAATGTGTTCACTGGAGTGAAGTTGAATGAAATGTGTCCTGACACCCAGAGAGAAAAACAGTTTGCCTCTGAGCTGCCTACGTACTTGCTAATTTAATATGATGATGGCAGAAATATAATACTTACCTAATCGTTAAAATAATATTTGACAGCTGTTTTATCAGTACATTTAAGGGCACTTCATATTCCACTGGTCAACAAATATTTGAGTGCCTCAATGGGTCTTGAAAGTGCTATGGTGTCTTTACTCTGGGTTGGCAGATACCAAACAATTGATTAAAACTGCTTTCATTAAGGCACAATATTGAAAGGATTCATGACTTATTCTGGCAGGACAGAGGATGGCTCAAGTTCATTGCTTGCAGTAATGTTATATATTCTTAGTTGGTTAGTCTTAGCAAGATTCTCTGTGCCCATTGTCCTTGGAGGGGGTTGGAAATGCAGGTGCATGATCAAACAGTGGAGAGAAGGGAGTACAAGCAGCTACGCAAATGCAATGCTCCAGATAAAAATCTCTTTGCACAGTATGAGATACATCTTTCAGAAGCTTGCCTATGCACTGCACTTCCCACGACTAGGTTGCCCCAGACTCTTATCAGGCACTAGTTTGTCCAGTGGTCATTTTCATCAATTCCTTCAACTCAAGCTCAGGGAGGCCCTGCAGGTTACCTTCATTGCCATCCAAACCCCTCAAGCATTTAATGGTTCTTTTTCCCAACCCACAAAGCTAGATACTAAGGTTTCCTCTTCCCATGCAAGAGCACTTGGTATGGTCTTGATCTTGGATTAGGCAGTTTTTGCATTGCTATACAAAAGGGGAGAATAGGCACATCACATGACAAGAGTGGGAACAAGAGAGAGAAGAGGGAGGAGATGCCACACTCTTCTAAGCAACCAAGTTGCACATGAACCAACTGAGTAAGAACTTACTCATCACCAAGGTGATGGCACTGAGCCATTCATGAGAGATCTGCCCCATGATCCAGTCACCCCACCAGGCTCCACTTTCAACACTGGAGGTCACAATTAAACATAAGATTTGAAGCGGAGAAATATACAAACTATATAAGACCTCTCTATACTGTATATAATATAGAAACCCACAGGGAGGTTTTCCAGTTCATTTGTTCTTTAACTGCATGTACCACCAAACTAGACAACAAGCACTAATTCAACTAAGCCAAACCCAGCCCTCCCAGAGCGATTCCAGCTCAGCTCAGAGTACCACGTGCCATCCTCCACTCTTTCCCTCTTCTTCCCTGTCCAGGCAGGATAGTCGAGAAATAAGAGTTCAGAGTACAGGCTGTGGAGCCATGATGCCTTGGTTAATAAATACACCCACTCTCTCAATCACCAGATGTGTGACTTTGGGCAAGTTGCTTAACCCCTTTGAGCCTCAATTTACTTATCAATAAAAAGGATATTCAAAACTGCTTGAGGGTCCCTCTTACCAGGGTATTCCTCTAGCACCCCAAATATAATATTGAACTCAATGCTTTTGACCCTATGTGCATGCACATGTACAAAGACCCACACAATTTCCTTCTTCTGTCTTCTGTCATCTGAATAATATCCTCCCATCACCATAAGCAAAGGCCTTCATCAGTCACCCCAGTTGGAGTACAGAGTCTGCCTAGGTGCATGCCTTGACCCCTACTCCTCCTTGATCTCCCACTTAACTCCACCCCCACATTCAATCAGTTACAAAGACCAATCACAATGCCCCAAGAAACTGCCACCAACACCCTTCTCGAACTAGACCTTCCTACCTAATGCCTCGACAACTTTGATGACTTCTCAGTGACCTCTCCACCTGGAGACTCTCCCTTCTTTATTCTTCCATTTACATCAGACAAGAGGACTCTTCCTAAAGCATCACTTTTATTATGCCATTATTGTCCTCAGAAACCTTAAATGCCTACCCACTGCATAAAATCCACATTTCTTAGACTCTCCAATCTCATGTCTCAGCCTCATCACTTCTCAGGTCACCACCCATGCCATCCATACTACTGTCCCCACACAGTTATTCATGCCTCCCCACTAAATGCTTCTTCTCAATCCCTCTGAACTCCACTGACTATTTAGAGTCCAGCTCTTCCACAGAATATTCCCCAACAAGTCACCCCAGAGTGACCTCCTGTTCCCTTCTGCACTAGAGGACCAGATTTATCCCTTCCAGAGGGCAAATGTCACTTCCTCAGAACTCCCTCCCTCCATGACCCCCACATATTCCCCGTTTTTCCTCTCTCCTGACTTCTCATCTTCATGATTAAAGAACATTTTCTCAGGCCAAATAATTATAAAAATGACCACAGCTCACATTTACAGGGCCGTATCTAATTGTCAAGCACTGTGCTAAGCACTACATATGCATTAATTCAGTTAATCCTCAGAGCAACCTGGTGATATAGATTCTCTTCAGCGATTCACAACTCAACATAGATTTGAGTACATTTTCATAGAAAGATAATGGAAAATAAACAAATAAACCCCAAAGAAATAAAGATAGATATATATGTACACACATGTATATCTACATACATATAGTATATATAAAACAGCATTATAAAATAGTAGTATAGCATATATCATATGCCTATATTTTTTCTTTTACAAAGTATATAAAAACTATGAAGGAAAGTAAAGCAGGGTAAAGAGATTGAGAGATGATAGGGATTGAAAGATGATATGGTCTAGCTGTGTCCCCACCCAAATCTCATCTTGAAATGCAGCTCCCATAATTCCCACATGGAACTCAGTGAGAGAGAACTGAATCATGGGGTGGTTTCCCCCATACTGTTCTCGTGATGGTGAATAAGTCTCACAAGATCTGATGGTTTTACAAGGGGTTTCCCCTTTTGCTTGGCTCTCGTTCTCTTTACCTGCCACCATATAAGATGTGGCTTTGCTCCTCCTTGCCTTCTGCCATGATTGTGAGGTCTCCCCAGCCATGTGGAATGTGAGTCAATCAAACCTCTTTCCTTTATAAATTACCCAGTCTCAGATATATCTTTACTAGCAGCGTGAGAACAGGCTAATACAAGAGAAATAGGATGGGTTGTTATATTAGATGAAGTCATCAGAGAAGTACCATATCAACAGAGACCCAAAGGAAGTGAGGAAGAAAGCCAACAGAATTATGGGGTGAGAATGGTCCAGGAACACATTAAGAAACTAAACCACAGAGAGACCATGTGACTTCTCAAGGTCACACGATAGCAGGCACAGTATGTGAATCCTAATTCTGACTCCAAAGTCTTATCCTTAGCCACCAGTCCTCACCTTCCATTAATGTTCTGCAGCAGTTCATTCTATTAGCCAGCTCTGGATTTTTAAAACTCCCTTTTTCCCCATTAGTTAACAAATATGGACCTTCTACATGCCAGGCACTGACCTCCATTCATTAGAGGTCATCTACCTCTCCAATTTCTTCTCCAGGTATAACACGTTTCCATGGTTTCACATCCATCTCCCACCCTTATTCTTTACAGTTCTGACTCTAGACTCTATTCCTTATCCAGTTCATGACTTCAATTACCATCATCTTTCTGCAACTAATTCCTAAACTGGGGTCCCAGTTTAATTTGATGGCCAGTTTCTTGGGTGCAAGACTGTGCCTCATTCATCTCTCTATTCCTAATACTCATCACAATGCTGGATGTGAAATAAATGAGTGCCTCTCTGAAATAGATTAAATTTGAACTCTACATTTCCATCTGCCTTTGGGACAGTTTGACCTGGATGTTTTCCCAGCATCTCAAAATCAATATTTCTAAAAATGAACACATTATCTTCCATCCAAAACCTGTCCCTCCTCCTATATTCCTTGTCACTCACAGCAGCACCACAAAGTATCACAGTCACCAACTTTGCCATCTTTCTCCCCCACAACAGCCATCTCACCTTTCCATTCCCATTGCCTTTACCCTTCTTCAAACGTTTGTTTTCTCTTGCCTAGACTAATGGGACCGCCTCCTCAATATATCCCAACTGATGGTACTTCCTACACAGCTATGCAAAATTAATTCCCTTCATTCTGTCACTTTTTGTGAAATTTGATGGTCTTCTATCCACAAAATTTAAGCTTAGTATCCTGTTGCAACCCATATGACCCAATACCTATTGGGCATCTTCTCCACTTTGATATCCAAGAAGCCCTTAAATTTCATTGTTCTCCAAAACTGACCATTCAGGTTTTTCTCAACCGAACCTCCTCTGTATTTTCCATCTTGGTAAATGTATGCCACGCAACAGTTCCCTTGGCCAGAAACTGAGAGTTGCTCTTGTCCTCTATTTGTCTTATGTGTACTCTCTGCCTTCCACTGCATGACCAATGCCTTGCTCTGTCCTTCATTATGTCTCACCTGCAGCTATGCCACAGCAGGTCTCTGCCTGCTGTTTTACTCCCTTTTTGTCCATTGGCTACATCACCAGTTATCTTCCCAGTGTGCAAATGTGGTGATGCTCTGCTCTTGATTGAAATCTATCAGTAGTTTTCATACTTCATCACATCTTGACCGTGACTACTGTCCAGCTTCCCATCTCACAATTTTCTTCTTCCCCACACATTCACAAAACCACACAAAATTCTTAATGTTCCCTGATTGTAGTACCATGTTCTCTTGGTCCAGCCTTGGGACCACAGCTCTCCCTGCCTGAAACTTTCATAATTCACCTGCCATCTCTCCCTGAAAAATTCATTCTCATCCTCCAGTCCTACCTAGTCTAAGTAGCTTTTTATGACTCTGTCCCGCCTGCATAGTGTGACTTACATCTGTTTCCAAAGCAGTCTGTGCCTGGTGTTATTACAGGGCTTTTGAAGTTCTAATTTTCATCTCTCAGGATTCAGGGCTTCTTTTCCATGGGATATTTTTCAACTCTGCATTCTAGTACTTAGAAGAATACTTGGGAAATGAATGTTCAGTATATGTTTTGTGAAAGAATCAATTGGCTCACATTTGGGGAAATCCCCACTGATATGAAGGAGTAGTAACATTATTTAGTCTACAGAATAATGCTCTTTTTCTACATAAGGTTTGTGTTGTATTATACATGATTCTGTATTATATATGATTCTGTATTATACATGATTGTGTTGTATTATACATGATTCTAAAAAACCACTATGACTCAACAACAAACCATGTGATTATGATAGATTTACTGAGTGTTCCTTCAGCTTATTATTTCACAGAGGACAAGGACTACAGCTACTGATATTCTTCATTAAGAACATATGATAGGGTCCTAGGAAGGTATTTAGCACATGCCTTTGAAGATTAAGTAAACTAACATACACTATGTAATTAATACACAATTTGGGTCAAGTAGAAGTCTAGGGTAGAGAAGGAAGATATAATTTAAATGTTTAATTCCTATAACTTAAACAATTAACATATCTTTATATTCTGAAATATTTACTAGCACAGTGTCTCTCATATAGTAGGTGATTGATAAATGCATTTTAAATGAATGATTGTTTAATAACATTCTCAAAAATATTTCTAAAACGATCACAACACAAACTGCATTAAGGCTGAAGTTATGACTGTCATTGAGATCTAAAATTTTGCTCTAATAATAGTTATGGAAGGCCACAATCCCGTGCTCAGGGATCCAAGGATAAATAAAGCTATGTTTTCAATTGCAATGCTTATAACAAGTTAATTTTACAGTTTAATCTTCCCAGGGTAGAGGTGGTGGATTTTTCATTCTCACTGTTTATTCTGAGAGGTGAACAACAATTTTCAAAGTACTTTTTAATGACCAATTTTCATTTGGAGGTTACATCCATAACTTTAACTAGGAGGACTTATGGGGTGTAGCGGTGACTTCTGTACTTAAATTACATCAGAAGTGCTAGCATTTATTACTTTCCAGCTTCCCAGTTTAGATGTGTGCCCTTTCTTAAAAACTATCATACAACACCTCCATTTAAAAAATGAGATTTATAGGAGAATGGTGTGAACCCAGGAGGCGGAGCTTTCAGTGAGCCAGGATCGCGCCACTGCACTCCAGCTTGGGCGACAGAGCGAGACTCTGTCTCAAAAAAAAAAAAAAAAAAAAAAATGAGATTTATTCTATAAACCCATAGCAAGAGAATTCCCTCACTCCATATCCCTGGATATTGTATTTTACAGTTTCCTGCTTCCTTTTTCCATGTTTCTCAATGCCTGGCTCTATACTCTGATTGTTTTATACTTGTCCCCAAAATTTTCCTCCTCACAACTTTTAAATTAACGCAGTGCACCTGCGTTTCAGAGTCTGTGCCAACTCTCTCAGATATCATGACTTCAGCAGAAAATCCTGATGAAACTGGACCATGAGCGGACAAGGAACAGATAACCACTGCAATAATACTGTGCATCACCGTATAAAAGGCTCATCTGCAAATTAAAGGAAGTTTATTAAAATAGATGATATGGAAAAAGTGATTTAAAATTCTTGGAAAGGATGTGAGAAAAGTTGAGCAGAATGTGACTTTCACAAGTGCTTGAAATATTAGACGATGTATAACATCCTTATAATAAGTGATCCCCAAAATTAAGTTTAAAAATTAGAGAAACATCCTATTTAATTTGAAAATTCCTACACCAATTTGAAGTGCCTCTGCCTACATCAGAACATCATGTAAATTCCCAATAACAGACCTGAGCATTTTCAATTCCTTTAGGATTGTCTTTAAACAGAAGATACAGCTCATTTGCATTCTCCAAGCTTCCAAATCATATTTGTTTTAGGAAAAAAGTGCATTTTTTACAGACTTCCAGCATCAAAGAAGGTTTTTAAAATCTTTAAAATAGCTTAGATAATGTAATGTCTTTAGGTGACTGAAAGATAAACCCAGATTACAGTTAGAAAAATTGGTAGAGGGCAGGAAGAAATGGACAATAGAAAAAACACAGGACTTCAAGCCCAGTTCTTCTCATAGCTTTATTCTGCAGGACCCCGAAGAGGAAAAGGTCAACTTCAATATCACTGTGTGCTTCCATTTGGAAAGGAACAGCACTTATACCAGCTGGAAGTAATTTTGCTTTTAAACATCCATCTCACTTCATCCTTAACTCTGTTATGGGAATGAATATTTTAAAATAAACATGTTTAGGCATTTATTTTCTCCTCAACTTGACTATCAATGCCTCGTGCACATTCAGTTACTAACTCTTGTATAAACAGTAAGCTCTCTAGAAGCAGACTCTACGTCTCAGTCATCCCAATACTAAGTAGTTCCTTTGTAAATATTTGCTGAATTCATCTTATTTCATCATTATAGGATCTTTATAAGCTACAAGTAGATATCATTACCAACACTGCACAGTGGAAGAAAGAAAGAAACAGCAACATTAAACTCAATGACTACTTTATAGATTCTTACCTTCCTAAATTAAAATTTCTCTAAATTAAGCTTCTCTCCAAATTTAACTTGTTCTTCATACTCTATCTCACAGAATTATTTTATAAATGTCTGTTAGTTCGTTCTATATTACCTTTTTTTCCTCGAATTCCCTGTGGACACAAGAAGACTGGGGGATCAGTTTCACTACAGTAGAATGGGTTGGAGTACAACCCTGTATCTTTGCCTTTAGATGTAACTAACCATAAGATACTTTAATTCATGGAGTGAATTACCAAATGCAAAGCATGGATAAAAGGTATGGGCTAGACCATGGGAAAGTAGTTTCCCATGTTATCATAATGAATATTCATTAAATTATAAAAAGTTACAACCCAAAATAAAACCCTTGGCAGAATATCTATTTGGAGATATAGATCAGTTTAAGAGCTGCATGTGCTATATGTACCCGATATTATTATGAAACTCATGAAGACATTTAGAAGTCATGTTTTTTCTCGTAAAAAACAAAATAATAAGATTTTGAGACATCTTACCCTATGTAACAATGTACAAACAGCACAACAAAAAAAAAAGACATGGATTGTGGGGAAATCGTCATTAGACTGCAGTAGTTACTGTTATCAGTTCAATCTGATTTTCATTCCCATCTGGGCAATGTCACTGCTTAAACTGCTTAACTCAAAAGATCCTTCAAAATATTAAGAACTGTTGACATCTGGAGATGGAAGTCTATTTTTCCTCCAAAACCTTTTTAAAATAAAGACCTATTTAAAAATTTTTTTAAAAATCCAGATCTAATTCCCTAAAGACTTTCATGAGCAGATGCCGCCTGAATACAAGAGGGGACATTTCCCGAAGCCAATACAGATTTCAGGTAATCAAAAAGTTATAAACTGTTGCTGTAAAATGTTTTGATGATTTATTTTTACCTAAATAAATAGTTTGGATGGGGCAGGTAGAGGGAGAGAAGTTTCTAAAAGGTCAATAACATATCCAAAGGGTATTTAAACTGACAACCTATTTCCAATGAGAGAGCCACTCAACCACACTGGCTGTGTTCGTTCAGGAAGAAAAATCAGCCCCTAACATGAGCATGAAGGCCAAATGTTCAATATGGAAAATTCTATATTTATATCCATGTTCAAATTATTCCTTATATTGTCAGAGTGTGTGAAGAGCCTTTATGTTTAAATACTGACAGTCAGCCCTTTTTCAGGTTCTCTAATGCTATGTGCATGTGTGCACATATAGCGCAGCCTATAGTGAAAAGACTGGGCAAGAAGAGGAGGTACAGCCACAGCAATGACAGCAAAGGAGCTGAACTTCTGCCTCTCTCAGTCTTGACACACTTTTCACTTCCCTCTTACTTCCCTCTCAATACAGCCTGATTTTTCACTGTGAAATCTGATGTAAAAGGAAGTTGCACCTAAGGAAATGGGTGTGTATACACTGAATGACGTCTCCATGCCTTTTTAAATTTTCCCATTCCTTTCCACATCCACTGCCGTAATGCAAGGATCTATCATCTGATGAGAATGATGGTGGTGGATGTGGTGGTGTAGGCATTCACTCACTGAGGGGAAATTTACAAAGGACCATTTGTGGGGTTAGGGGCCAGGAGATGTGAGGCACCTCAGACTACTGATGTTGGAGGTGATCATCGATCAGGAAGGGAGTAAGAATGAGGGAACGTCACAGTAACAACATCCAAAGATGACACTGACAACTGCCCTAAATGTACAAAATCACTGGGCATCTGTTAAGCTAGTTTCCAGAAACAGTGTGCACTCTGATAGTCATGGTGCTATAGATGCAAGAACATGCACAGTTCAAAGGAGCAATATCTTGATGTCATGTACTGTGCTCATAAACTCAGTCCACTGAATGGAAAGACATGGAGCCAAAAGTCACTTCCAGCCAATGGCTTAACATGCAATCAAATGTGAATTGTAACTTTGGTCTTTGGTGGGTCTACCACGGGACAATGTGATTTGATTCCATCAATAGTTTTAAATGTCTACTAGTTTTTGTTTTGTTTTGTTTTGTTTTTGAGACACAGTCTCACTCTGTCGCCCAGGCTGCAGTGCAATGACGCGATCTAGGCTCACTGCAACCTCTGCCTCCTGGGTGCAAGCGATTCTCCCTGCCTCAGCCTCCCAAGTAGCTGGGATTACAGGTGCCCGCCACCATGCCCAGCTAATTTTTGTATTTTTAGTAGAGAATGGGTTTTGTCATGTTGGCCAGGCTGGTCTCAAACTCCTGACCTCAGGCAATCTGCCAGCCTCGGCCTCCCAAAGTTCTGGGATTACAAGTGTGAGCCACCATGACTGGTCTAAATGTCTACTAGTTTATGAAGCATTGTACAAGTGCTTACTAGGGGTACAAAAATTAGTAATTCTTGCATGGTACTACTTGCCATCAAAAAGTTACAACTGAATATCTGCAAATGAGACAAATTATGTCTAGTTAATTCTGCCTTGTCATTCAGATCTATATCAACAATAAAAGAAAAGCAAGTTAAGAAAATTCAAAGAATAATTATTTCAGGAGGAGTCAGGGAGAAATCAGTGAGGCTACAAGAGAAGGACACTACATTTCAGATATGTCTTGATGGATATACAGATTTTCACTGGGCAATGTGAGGGCAGGAAGTTAATTCTAAGCAGTGGGTAAAACAGGAGATACAGCTGGTTATGGTCCCAGCTACTTGGGAGGCTGAGGTGGGAGGACGGCTTGAGGCCAGGAGTTCGAGGCTGCAGTGACCCATAATGGCACCACTGCACTCCAGCCTGGGCAACAGAGTGAGACTCTGACTTAAAAGAAAGTGAAAAAAAGAAAAAAAGAGATATGTTTGGAGACCAAGGAACAGTCCAGTTTAGCCAGATCAAGGTGTAGACCTAGCAGCATCATGAAAGAAAATGTTAGGATGGAGAGCTATCACTGCGTTGTAGGAGCCTTGAAAATCAAGCTAAGGAATTTGTATTTTTGATTCTATAAGTAATTGGGGGGGGGCATTAAAAGATTTTGTGCAGGAGAATTCTATGACTCAAGTTAGGTTTCAGTAAATTTGGTTGGTTTTGAGTGGGGAGTAGCAGTCAGTGCAAATAGGATGTAACCGTCATGGCCTAGAGAGCATGCTGAGAACAAAATCTTGGTGGTGGAAATGGAAATTGAAGGAAGAGACAGGCATAAAATACAGAAGACAACCAATAAGTCTTGGTGACTTATTCGTCATGATGAGAATACCATAGAGAAGGAGACTCTTTTGCTTTGTTTGTTTGTTTTACAACATGTCTCAAAAAATGTTGCCACAATAATTGTTTTTAGAAGACAGAGCATGATGTCCTTTTTGACATACTGACTTTAAGGTGTTGGTAAAACTTTCTTATGAGTCTGACCAGCAGAAGAGGAATGGAGCAGACTATAGACTCAAGAGATACTCCCCCATCAAAATAAGAATCAAAGCCACACTTTGATTAGGAAGAGAGTATAGAGGGAGAAGATAATTAAAAGACAACCATGTGAAAGGCTGCACGAAATGGGTAAAAGAGAGGAAATAAGTGTCATAAAAGGAGATCTGGCTGGGCACGGTAGCTCACACCTGTAATCCTAGCACTGTGGGAGGCCAAGGCGGTTGGATCACTTGAGGTCAGGAGTTCAAAACCAGCCTGGCCAACATGGTGAAACACCATCTCTACTAAAACTCTAAAGAAAAAAAAATTAGTCGGGCATGGTGGCGGGTGCGCCTGTAATCCTAGCTACTCGGAAGGCTGAGGCAGGAGAATCGCTTGAACCTAGGAGGCAGAGATTGCAGCGAGCCAAGGTCACACCACTGCACTCCAGCCTGGGTGACAGAATGAGACTCCATCTCAAACAAACAAACAAAACAAAACAAACAAAAAACGAGATCCGAGAGAAATCAGAGAAAATAGAATAATTCAAGCAAGTTGGGAAGGCTTCTTTCATTCAGTATCTGTTGTTGAGCAAATATTACAAGTCAGACTTCATGCTCAATCCTGGGGATGAAGTGGTGAACAGGACAGAAAACCTCTGCTCTCACAGAGCTCACAATTTCCCAAGACATGTTGGTAAACAGCATGAAACAACCCAGTGAGTTCAGAAGGATATGAATTGAGAAAAGGCCCTCAGGAACTTTAACCAAATGAATACTTTTGGAAAACAAATGGGTGATTCAATGCCCAAGGGTGAATTAATTTATAATAATGGGTGCAGTTGTAGAATTTTAAAAGATTTTTCAGACTTGCAAAGGCTCCTTGAACAAATAAGATACTCATCTCCCCACAACCCCCTCCCCGCCTCACACATTAATCTACTTGAAATAGTCACTAAGAAGAGAGGCTATTTAGTAAAAAAAAAACACATTCTGCTATGTATTATTGAAAAGCAATATTATTCACATGTTCTGGAAAAAGTGAGAACACGAAAAATAAATAAAGGGACAAAAAATAGTAAGGGCTTAATAATTTAAGCCCAGAAATATATCTTCAAAACAATCAACTACTGTCTAGTCTACAATTCTGCAGAAATCTTGCATACATATTTTATATTGCATGGCTCATTAATTTCCAAACCATCCATAGCTTTATTTTATGAGATGGCATAAGCTTTAGGCCTGGGGAGAGAGGGTGGCTGAATTTCAACACTTCATCCTATCATTTGTTTAGTACACCCCTTACATTTATATGACATAAAGAAAATAAAATAATGATTGTATGATGAAAAACTTTTCATGGATTCAGAATAAATGGATTTTTCAATATTACCCTTGTGGAATTACTAATTTGAGTTTGCCTTATTTTTAATAAACATAAAACTTAAGCCAAAGCCATGATACATCCATCAAATGACAATTCAAAATTGAAGAGATTTTTTTACTCTACTATTGAAACATACATTTTCCTCCTCACTTTTAGTTGTAGATTACATCACATAACATCTGCCATCCCTAAGTTAGATGGCACAAATTAAGGACACCAATGAATAATTTTGTAGGTTTTTTTTTCCCTCTGACCTTATTTCTGATTATCTCTCAAACACACAGCTGAATTATCATCTCCCTCTTTCTCCCCACTGTTAGCAGGATTACCTCGCAGGAGTGCAAAATAATGGGATTAGACAATGAAATAAAAAATGTGTTTTGGTCAGGCTTTGGGTTTAACATGGAAGCTGGCGGGGCAAAAGTGAGCACTCTAATTTGTAAGAAACCTTCTCTACTTACATGTACTTATGCACAACTCGCCCATTTTCTGTCCTCTCTGGCATTAACAATGTCAATTACAGTGATTTACAGGTGGTGCTCATCAGTTAGCATATTAGATGCTTTTACTTGTTGAGAAGAGAGTATGGAATGAACTTTTTAAACTAAATTATTATAAAGTTTCAGAATTGCAACTCGACTCTGTTCTGTCATTTCCAACATTTCCTCTCTACTTTCCATTCATGTAGTTTCATCCTTTGCCTTTCAGTAAATCATTTTTCACAGTGTTCTATCTCCAAGTCAGGTAATAAAATACACACACACACACACACACGCACAGACTCACACTCTCCAATTTCCGATTTCTCTATCATATACATATATTTCTCTCAGTTAGAGCTTCCAGTTAAATTTTGCTTAGATTCCAGATAAATCATCATATAAACCTCCATCCCAGAGATATATATTCAAGGAAAAAACTGTATCATAGTACAAGATAGTTTGGAAGTTATATAAACAGCCTACTTATTGGAAAGAGAATAAGATATCAGGACTATTATTTTAAAACAAAAATGGAAGATAGAGTTTAAGCCTTTAAAAATCATCCTTTCTCATCCCAGGATTAGTAAAGACCACCCTATATCTGATCACAAGTAAGCAAAGTACTTATGCATATGTTTGGTGAAAATAATATTACATATTTGGGCATCATTCTCTAATATTAGCTTTGAAGCAATGTCAACAAGAATAAAAATGATAATCCAAACTATTTTTTCTTTATTCTTCCCATCATATGACAACTAGCTAAAAATTTGTGAATACAATTCAAGAAACAGGTGTCAAGTCAATTCTCAGCCAGAAAACTAATCACTTTGGTCTCACCTTAGCCAAAGTATACATCAACATATTTCTGTTCTCTAAATAAACAGTGAACACTTGCTGATTCTGGAGATAGCACTAAAAGGTTTGCTTTTTTAAATGTATAGTACTCCCCAGGTGTGACTTCAATTTCATTTCTCATTTATAGTGATTATGGCCACCTATGGCCCTGTGCGTACACTAGACATGCTGATTCAATACCCATCCAGTTGCTGGAAGAACAGGCACAGTCAAAAAGCTGTGGTCACTGAGGAGCCAAGCAATGCAAGCCTTCCAGTTCCGGAGAGGACATTCCTGCCATCTGCTCCAGCCTTGAGTTCCCTGGGCTGCCATGTGTGTGAATGAGTCTCTAGTATGACAACTAGCCCTCTACCCTATGTTTATTCTAAAGAACTGCAAAGACAGAGACCCTACGAACTCAACTCAACACCCAACAACTACTCAGCCCTCTACACTAAACATGCCACTCAGGAAACATTTGATCTCTTAAAGACTGTAAGTATTTCTCACAAGAGATATTCTATATATGCTTGGCTCATAATGAGTGGGCATCTCCAGGTATAAGTGAAAACAGAACTAAATACAGTTACAAGTCAAATGTGGGGCATTACAGGTGATGTTCATATTACTTTTTCCAGTCCAAAGGGATTAAGACTGTTCTCTTTAAAATTTCATATTCAAGTGAGACTAGTGTCCTCCCAGTTACAATGACCTTAACTATTGGAGTGAAGAAAAAAAAGGGAGGGTGTCCATTTCCATTTCTCATGGCCATAAATTCGAATGACTGACTCAAGTTGTTGAGGTGACTCCATTTCCCTGAGTACTAAAGAATGGAGCAAGTGGAAACACCTCTTTCCATGCAAGTTTGCAGCCCTCAAGTCCAAGTTTTTCACCCTCTAAACCCAAACTATGCTATAGCCATATGTGACCCCTTAGCTTATGTAATCCGGGAGCTGGTCCAGCCCTTTATCACTCTCATGTGCCCCAAAATCACTTCCATTCTATTTCTGGCTCCTGTAAAATACTCTGTACACATCAAAACCACCTAATAACAAATCGATGCGACCCAAGACTCTTTGTGGGAGGGCATCGTCCCCTATTTCTCTATGGATCCCACCAAACAGCAAAACATTTCTCCCTGCTTTCGCAGAACGCACGTTTCTCTGAAAGCGAAGATCCTAACACAGTGCCCGATACCTTTCCAAGGCTATACTGTATATAAATTATTTCCAAGTGTCACTGAGGACCATTTTCTCTGAACACACTAAACTGAAGCTAGCCATAAAACAAGCCATACGCTCCGGCTGAAGAATCCGACATGGGCAAGATACCGCCAGTATCTTACCAGGGGACAAAAATACAGTTGTAATGAAGAAACGTTTGGGGGCATAAAGGAAAAGTGGAAGGAGACGACCAATACTATTTCAGCTCATTAATCCCCAGGTGTTAGGGGAAGGAAGCGTGCGGTCTGGAGTCATCTGGCAGATGCATAAACAACCTTGGAAATTTTCAGAGAAGGCAAAAGTACGCACAGGATCGCAGGGGACCCTGCCACGGGCGAGTTTCAAACACACTTCAAACATCTTTTCTTCCCCGACCTGGATCTTGCATGCACCCCCCTCTCCTTTGCACCCCATTCCCGCCGCTCCCACCTCCCCTTCCCAGTCCCGCCAGGTGACTGTGTCTCATGCAGCGAAGGCAACAAGCGTCCCTAGCCGAGGAAGGGAAGGGGCAGCCGTCTCGGCTCGCGAGGGAAGGAGGGCGGAAGCGGGCGCCCGCTCGCAAGCTTATTGCATCCTACCGCCTGTGGAGCTGGCCTCCTCCAGCTGAGCCGAAATGCTTTCCACTCTCCTCACATTCATGTCTGGGGACGCAGGGTGCAGGAGTGAGACTCAGGAGTCCACTGGCCAGGGGCGTCTGTCGACGGGTCTGCACCGGAGCGCACCGCCGCTCGGCCCGGGGGCGTCCGTGGAGCCTGGGAGAGAGAGCTTCGGCGGCGGCGGCGGCGGCGGCGGCGGGCAGGGCGCGCGGAGCCTGCTGCAGGTGCAGGCGGAGGCCGGCGGGGGGCGCCGGGGGCGCTGCGCGGCCCTTGGCTGCGGGGGCGCGCGGGGCGCGCGGGGGCGGCCGAGGCGCTGGCAGCTCGGCGACAGCGGCTGGAAGCGGGCGAGCTGCACCGGCGGCTACAGTGCGGGGACCCCAGCCCCTCGCCCGCGTGGGCGCCGCCCCTACCACCTGCTGCCGAGTCACCGGACTGGGGGGTGCGGGTGGGTACGGGGATGGGAAAACGCAGCTGGTGGTGCGGTGCCTCTAGCGACAGAGCAGATGGACCTGAAAGAGACCCGAGGTGACTTCGCGCTGGGCAGGGCACCCCCGGGAGTTGCCAGCGGCTCTCAGTGGGCGCCTCTAGCACCCCTTGTCACTGCGAGCAGCGCCTGCTCTGGGGAGGGGCTCGAAGGCGCCGCGCCTTTTCAAATAACGCCGCTGCGGCCCCCAGGGGCTCCAACTCGGACAGCTAGACTGGAAATACTGGTGCCAAAGTTAGGCTGAGTTTGAAGGACACCAGAGGGGAAGCGCAAGGAGATGCCCTTCTCCCGAGCCGGGCAGAGCGCCAGGAACTCCTAGACAGGAAACTTCCCATTGAAGCTAGAACCGGTCATGCGACTCGGCTAAGCGTGGGGAAACACTGGCTCTAGACTCCAGGTGAGCATCGCAGGGCAGGGCAGAGGTGAAGAATACCACCTTGGAGACAGGGGGTGGCATAGACCGGTGGCATTTTGGAGAAGCATCCTTGTGGGAGGTTTCATTGGAGATCTCCCAGGCAGGTCAACCAGCAGCTATCGCTCACCACCCCCAGGGTCATTTGCCCTTCTGAAGCACAGTAAGGCCGGGAATAGTTGGGAAGGTAAAGAGAAACCAGTAAGACCACTTGTGGCCATGGTTACTGTTTGAGAAGTCAAAATTAAAACGCGGACTTCTGTGTCCCCAGGAGTCAAATGCGTAAAGCCTCTCTTTTCAGAAGAAAGGTCAAGTTGACCCGTTCTCCAGGCAAACGGAATTAAAATTCCCTCTCACTCCCAGCTGCAAGGCCAGTTGGCCATGACTTGGGTGGAAGCCATTTCTAAGTGTTTGTGAAACTATTTGCCCTCCCTGTGGCTGCTGGATTATTTATACACACTGTCACCAAGGGAAGTCTTCCCCCTTTCTCCAAGTAGGTCTCAATTGACACCTTATTACCCTTCTCCCCATCCCCAAACCCACGAACGATTTACTTAGTCCTTTGAGCCCTTATAGCTTGTATTTGTATATTTCTTGAGAGCCTCTTCCTCTCCTTTTAGTTCATTGTTAAGGAAACAGATGCTGACACTCCCACTGTCTGGGTTCAAATCCTAGTTCCACTACTGCATAATCGTGTCGCTTGGTACAAATATCAGCTATAACTGGTACCTACATTATTGTTTTGTTGTGAGGATTTAAGAAAATGAATAGATGCAAAGGGCTTAGGGCTATGGCTGGCATGTAGCCAATCACTGTATAAAGATAGGCAACCCTGATTCTTGAACTTGAGAACAATATTATATTGACAAAGCAATTAGAAAAGTTCCTTGCACATAGTTAGTCTTCCCTAAACATTTGTTTTTTCATTATTCTGCAAACATCTAGTAACTACTGTGTACAAGGCACAGTTGTAGGCATTGGGATACCACAGTGAATACAACAAAGACCCTCAGTTATTGGCTTTCTATCTAGAAGGCAGAGACTGACAATAAATCAAGGAATCAGAAGTGATCTGCTGGGGAGATCACTTTTATATAGGGGGTCCAGGAGGGCTTTATGAAAGAGGCAACAGTTAAGTGGAATCCTGATGAAAGTGAGGAGCCAGCCGTGGACATCTCAAGGGGAAAAGAACTTCCAAGCAGAGAGAACAGCAAGAACTAACATAAGAACAGCATGTTTGCAGGGCAGTTAGGAGGCTGACAGGGCTGAAATACATTGAGAGAAGGAAAGGGTAACAGGAGAGAGAGTCAGAGAGGATGGGATCATATGTAGTGTAAATGTTTATTGAATTTTGTCTGCATACTTTTACAGCCAATGCATTCTTCCCACTTGCCAGCTTCCTTATAACAAGTCTTCTCTCTGCCCATTCTGTCAGATTTAATCATTTGATTCTGTCACATGCCACCTTCTCCCTCTTCTGCAGACTTCTCATAGCAAACTTCCAACTTACTGACCAACTACTTCTTTCTCTTTTTCTGTAACTAGCAGGCTTTCCAGAAACCACCCACAACTTTGAATCACTAATACTTGTCCATCTCAAAATTTTATCTTCTATATGATGACTTCTAAAGCTAAAGCTACCTGAGCATGCTGGTTTGGATTCTGCAGCCTGGGTTGGAATTCCAGTTCCAACTGTGAACAAGCTGTATGTTTGAGGACTAATAACCTGCCTCAATTTTCTCACTCTAAAATGAAGAAAATAATAGTTTCAGCCGGGCAAGGTGGCTCACGCCTGTAATCCCAACACTTTGGGAGGCTGAGATGAGGGGATCGCCTGAGGTCAGGAGTTCGAGACCAGCCTGGTCAACATGGTGAAACTCGGTCTCTACTAACGATACAAAAATTAGCCAGGTGTGGTGGCACATGCCTATAATCCCAGCTACTCAAGAGGCTGAGGCAGGAGAATTGCTTGAACCTGGGAGGCGGAGGTTGCAATGAGCCAAGATCATGCTGTTGCACTCCAGCCTGGGCAACGGTACAAGACTATGTCTCAAAAAAAAAAAAAAAGGAAAGGAAAGGGGAGGGGAGGGTCTACTTAACTGTTGGGAAAGATTGATTATATGAGGCAGCATATGTAGTGTTTAGGATGGCTCCTGGCACATAGAGTCAGTAAGACCTACCGTCGTAATAGTTATCACCATTATCATCATCATCATATTTTGTCATGATGAACTCAAAGAAGAAATGGCACCACTATATTCTATAACAGGTCTAAGCAACCTTCCCTCACAGTGTGGGAGGTAATACACAACTCCTTCATCTCCAAAATATGCAGAACATTTTGTTGGACCAAACTACCTTTCAGATCTTATCCAATGAGTATCTGCCCATGTTGGCCCTACTAAATGTTTACCCCTTGACTAATTATAAAGAAGACAACCAAATCGTGTAAAGTAGACACTATGCTGAAGAAGTTTGTAATATATTAATATATAAATATGTATTGTATTATATATTATATAATATAATTTATATATTATATAATATAATTTATATATAATAATACATTAATATATTTCCAAAATATTCATAAGGGATTTTATCTACTATAAATTCCAAGTTCAGACCTTTTTACTTGGATTCTTAGTCATTGTCAAACATCACAGAATAATTATCTTTTTACTGCCGCATTTACCATCATTTTTGATATTTGGGACCAAAAGTCCAGGATGTCTCTGTCTTGCTTGTACTATCTCTTTATTGGCTCTTTAAGTACTTCAAATGGTTATAGAGAAGAGCTTCATAGGCCACAGCGTGCTGTGCCAGCATCTTATTACTCCTCCGAGGCTGTAGCAATCTCAGCCCCTCTTCCCATCCTCAAGACACATACACAGATTTCCACCTTCTCTGACTAACCCTAGATTACTCTTTGTATAGCATGGATGCGTATTTTTCCCTCAAGGAACCATATTAAAAATTGAGTGCAGAAATAGAAGACTCACCATGTGCCAGCCATGAATCTCAGACTTTATGAACATTATTTCATTTAATCTTTACAAAGCCCTGGGAGATAAGTACTGTTATTATCCTTATTTAACTAGTGAAGAAATTAAGCCTCAGAGAAGGGAACTGGTTTGCCAATTTTATAATAGTAATCAGTATCTCTGGGCCTTGAATCCGACAGTCTGACTCAAGAGCCCCCAAATTTAATTACTACACTGTACTGTCACCCTGGACTAGAATTTTGATGCTCTACACTCTGACATTTCCTAGTTCTACATCCTCCAGAAAGTCACTGATCATTTCTAAGCTTCAGTTCCTCTTCTGTAAAAAGGGGAATTTCTGCCTCACAAGGTCATTGTCAGGATCAAGTCAGGGAATGAAAGTGAAAGCTATATGTAAACAATGGAATGTTATAGAAGCAACCAGGATTACTTTTATTATTTTCTGATTTTGTATTGCCTATTACCTTTATTGCTTTGTCTTTTCTGAAAGCCCCTTACATTTTCCACAATTCTCCCTGGCTCACCATAACTTAGGCAGTAACAGTAAAACTTCTATTATTTCATAATTGTTGAGCACTTACACTATGCATCTATGCACTGTGTTAAAAACTCTATGTCATTGTACGAATTCGTTCTAAGAAAAATCATATATACTTATTCTTACCCTGATTTTAAAATGAGACTGAGACTCAGGGAGGTTAAGTAGCCCAAGGACAGTCAGCTGTGAAGAGGTGCAGCTGAGATTTGAAATCACATTTATCTGATTAAAACATGAGAGCTTCCAATTGCTTCTTGATGGTTCTCAAACTTTAACATACATAATAATCACCTAAACTGTTAGATTAAAAACTCCTCTGCTACAGCCTATGGATGGATTCACTGAGTTTGGCAGGGAGGTCTTAGAATATAATTTATTTTTTAATAGACTTTTAGAGCACTTTCTGGTTTTTAAAAAAATGAGCATACAGAGTTCCCGTGTACCCCCTCTCCAGGAACCCCTCCCCGAGTTTTCCCATTGTTAACATCTGGTATTAGTGTAGTACGTTTTTACAATTGAGCCAATGATACATTATTTTTAACTGAAGTCCATCGTTTAGATAGGAAGCCTAATCTTAGAGGAAGAGGTGGCCTTCGAGGAAGAGGGAAAAAGAGAAATCACTCAGAAGAAAGGGCATGTGAGGACACAGCAGCCATCTGCAAGCCAGGAAGAGAGCCTTCGGTATAAATAGAACTCTACTGACACCTTAATCTTGGACTTCCAGCCTGCAGAACTGTGGGAAGGTAAACTTCTGTTGTTTAAACCACAAAGCCTGTAATATTTTGTTGTGGTAGCCCAAGTAGACTAATACATACCCTAAGATCATACTTTGAGAAATCACTACTCTACACTAGAGGCAAGAAAGTGTGGTCTGAAATCTACCAACATCTGCATCACCTGTGAGCTTGTCAGGCATTCAGAATCTGGGGCCTGCCTCAGATCTTCTTAATCACTGTCATCATTTTAACAACATCCTCAGGTGGTTCCAGGTAAGCATATTACACTGTGAGAAGGCTGGGCATGGTAGCTCATGCCTGTAATCCCAGCACTTTGGGAGGCTGAGGTAGGAAGGCTGATTGAGCTCAGGAGTTTGAGACCAGTCTGGTCAACATAGGAAACCCCGTCTCTACAAATAATTCAAAAAAAAATTGGCCAGGCATAAAGGCTTACACCTGTGGGTAGTGGCACCCAGCTACTCAAGAGACTGAGAGAGGAGGATTGCCTGAGCCAAGGAGGTCGAGGCTGCAGTGAGCTATGATGGCACCACTGCACTCCAGCCCAGGTAACAGAGTGAAAAACCCTGCCTTAAAAAAAAAAAAAAAAAAAAAAAGTGGGAAGTCCTGCTCAACAACACACTGGACACAGCTTTGTGTTTGTTTACTTATTTACATTAGGCTCCCTTGGAGCCATGCAGAGCCCACTGAGCAGAAGAAGAGGCTAGTGTTACAATCAGCTCACTGTACTTTACCCTAATGAGACAATCCAGCTTCACTTTTATGCCAGCCCTACTCACGTGAATAGAATCACTTATTATCTCATTAGGTTTCAACCTAACCTTGATCATTGGACTACACTTGCAAATTTATGATTCTTAATCTCTTGTATTATAATAATCAGGTAAAATAATCTTCTTTGAGATCCTAACATTAAAGGAAATATTAATATGCCATAATGAAACAAAAATGAGGTAAACATTTTAGAGCTGCCAAGTTAATTCCAACCTTCCTGTGGGATTTTTATATTCAATTCCTCATCTGATCTTTACAACTCTGAAAAGGTGACAGCTCAAATTTTATAATCCCCATTTTGCAGAAGAAGAAACTGAAGCCCGTGGAGATTAAGAGACTTATTTTCACAAGACACGTGGGATGCAGCCAGGTCACAAACCTTCATCGTCTGATATCTTTCAGCACTTGCTTCTGTAAGGTTTGCCAAGTTTATAAAAGCTGGAATACTGCCACATGAAGTGTAAGTCTCTAAGCATCAAAATTCAGGTTTGCCTTGCAACTTTGTCTTGCAGGATGAGTCCATATTACAAATGTAAAGTCATTATTTCACTTCACTGCCATGACCCCTGACTTGTGGACTTCAGGAAATCCACTGGCTACATTCTGTAGGTAGCAGGAGAAGTGATTAGAGGATTCGCTTCAGAATGGAGATTTAGTTTAACCAGACAGCTCTGCAAAAACTTAAATATCATTAATGAGGTGAATGCCAAAAAGATTTTACCTGAATTCCGTATCTCTAGGTTCTATACTTAAATATGTTATAATTAGTAGACAGGTCCATTAAATTCCAAATCACTTTATATCTTTCATCCTTGTATTTTCTTTAATTGCTCATTTTCCTGCATGAAGACTAAAAGTCAGTCCTTGAAAAGTAAGAATTTACTGGTTTGTCTGCTAACAGTTTGAATAAAACTGTCCCAAAGAGATTTTGTTATAACTAAATGAATCCATTTCTAGAATATTCTTTTTTGTTGTTTTTTGAGACAGAGATTTGCTCTTGTTACCCAGGCTGGAGTGCAATGGTGCGATGTCTGCTCACTGCAACCTCCACCTCCCAGGTTCAAGCGATTCTCCTGCCTCAGCCTCCCAAGTAGCTGGGATTATAAGTGCCCGCTACCATGCCTGGCTAATTTTTTGTGTTTTTTAGTAGAGACAGGGTTTCTCCATGTTGGCCAGGCTGGTCTCGAACTCCTGACCTCAGGCGATCCGCCCACCTCGGCCTTCCAAAGTGCTGGGATTACAGGCATGAGCCACCGCACTGGGCCTAGAATATTCTTTTTAACCAAAAGTTGGACATAGCTGAAAGCTATTCTAAATGACTGTTTTCTTCCAATATCTAATTGAAAGACATAAAGTCTTTGAAAAGGAAAAAAGAAATAGGAGAAATACGTATTTCTGATGCGTGCGTGGCTCAAAGCACTATATAATACTGTTGATAAGGAAGTTAATTATCTCAGTATATTTAAGCTTTATTCATTAAATTGGTACTTTGGAGAATTAATGTTTAATTTGTTTTGTTTGAAAATTCATTAGTAAAATTAAAATTCTTTATACAAATTATAGGTGTTGTAGGAAGACTGAGAACCTATTTCTTCAGAGTAAGGTAAAAAACCAAAAATGCCACAGTCTGGGCCTAGAAAATTCAAAACTCCGTCTAACAGTCTGTCACACTTGAATAGTGAAACTGCCGCATGTACACATTAAAATAGATGAAGAACTTGACACTCAAATTCAGGTGTTAGTTAACAACCTGCCAACAAATGAAGAAAATAACGGAAAAGGAAGACTGAGACCGTCTAAGTGTCAATACCATTAGATTTTTTAAAGTCCAGAGTCTTTTAGATAGGTGATGTGATAAAATGGTATCAAAAAGAGAAAACCTAACTATGTTGGAAGAGTGAATACTTACAGAACAAGCACACTTGGATTTAGGAAGAGTTGGGGGAACATGCAATGAAAGATACACCCCTAATCATGGGAACAGACTCAGTTTTAAAGACACAATCACAATCAATTCACTGCACTTTAGTGAGACAACTTTGTTTCACTTTTGTGTCAGTTGTACTCTTATGGATTCAACTGTTTATTGTCTCATTAGGTTTCAAGTTGTCAGTAAGAACTCAGGGATGGTGGTGGTGAGGGGAGTGGGGATAAAGAAATAAGATCATGGACTACTGGATAACAAGGTCATCTGATATGAGAAGTCATTTATATTTTATTTCCTTTGTTGATTTTTGACAACGACCTAAGAATCTTGAATCATTCGTACCACATGTCAAGCCAGACACTGTGTGGGGAAGATGTAATAGGGGAAAAGAAAGAGTCCCTTCAGGGAGCCAGCATTCTAGTGGTAGACTTGCACAAGGAAATAAGCAACTTTAGTAAGAAAAATGAATGCTTATATAGCACTCTCTATGTATTTTGTATGTGTGAACTTATCCAATATTCATGACCCATGAGTCATATGTTAGTTTTTGCTATATAAGAAACCTCCCCCAAACGTAATGGCTTAACATAATTATTTATTTAGCTCACAGTTCTGTGGTCTGCCAATGTAGGCTGTGCTCATCTGGGATCACTCAGGCATCTGTGGCCAGCTGGCAATGATATGGCCATCTTACATATCATGCAAGTGGTTGGAGTAATGGGTACAACTGGACCATGTCTCTATCACTATCCCAATGACTAGCCTGTACTTCTTCATTTGATGGTAGCTGCAGAGTTCCCAAGAGCAGCAAGAGGGAGTAGGTGCCATGGTACAGCATTTTCCAAGCCTCTGCCTGGGACACCTTTGCTACTGTCCCATTGGCCAGAGCAAGTGACAAGACCAGCCCAGATTCAAAGAAGAAAGAGTTTAACTTTGATGGAGGAAATTACAATGGCATGTTGGAAAGGGATATGCTATAGTTTCAGTGTTTGTGTACCCCCAAATTCATATGTTGAAATCCCAACCCCTAAGGCAATGGTGTTTGAAGGTGGTCTTTTGTGAGGTTATGTGGTAATACGGGTTCTTCCTTCATAAATGGGATTAATGCCCTTATGAAAAAAAGACCAGAGGACTAACTCATTCCTTCTACCATGTAAGGACACAATGAGAAGGAACCAACTATGAGCTAGAAATCTGGGCTTCACCAGACACTGGATCTGCTGGCACTTTGATCTTGGACTTTTCAATCTCCAGAACTGTGAGAATTAAATTTTTGTTATTTCTAAACTACTCAAGGTGTGGCATTTTGTTATAACAGCCTGAAAAATCTAAGGCAAGGTAGATACAGAGAAGGGAAGAATTTGTAATCATTTTCTCCATCTACCCCAGAAACTATTAATATCACCGTGAGGCACAGAGAGGTTAAAGAACTTAAAGCTTAAGTTAAAGCTTATTGAGCTACTAAGTGACAAAGCCAAGATTCAAACAAGGCAGTCTGACTTCATCACCAAGAAGCTACCCACTATACTATATTGCAAATGCCACAAAGGGCTGATTCCTGTGCTGTGAGAACACATAAGAAAAGCCCTCAATTCAATCTTGGGTAATAGGGAAGCTTTCATAGATGAACCTAATGTCAATTCTGAATCTTAATGGACAAGCATGTATCAATCACTTGAGAAGGAAGAAAGAGTAGAAACATTGTCTTAAAACAGACCACATATGCAAAGTACCAGAGATTGAAAAAGTTTATGGTGCAGAGAGCTGCAAGTAGTTCCCTGGGCTAGAGAGCAAGTTCTGTGGCAGGAGAGGTGAGGTGTGGCCAGACTGTGGCAGTCTTAAAACCAAGCTTTGAACTTAAGTTTTAATCAGAGACATCAGCAGACCACTGAAAAAATTTAGTCCAAGGAATAATAGGTTTAGATTGTGGCTTCAGATTAATCACTCTGGCAGTCATGAAAAGAATGGAATCAGGCAACATGGGGCAAACGGGTGGATTCATTTCCAAGGGTCATCCAGTGACTAAACAATAAAGTCTGATGGCCTGAAGTAAGGTAGAGGCAATGGGGATTTTAAAAAAAGACACACTAGAAAGATAATTAGAAGGCAAGACATAATGACTAGTAAATGTGATGAAGGAGTCAGAATGATGATGCCCGAGTTCTGGCTGAGATGCTGCTTGGATGAGGGTACATTTCCTGAACCATGGAGGTCACAAATAAAGGCATTTCAGAGAAGGAAATGACATCTTCTCATTTGCATATGAAAATGAATATATTCAGCTGTGAAATGGGAATTACCCTGGAGTTCCAGAGAGAGACTGGGTTGAAGAAATAGATCCAAATGTCATCAGTTGATAGGGTTTGAATTTGTGTCCCCACCCAAATCTCAGGTCAAATTGGAGGAGGGGCCTGGTGGGAGGTGATTGGATCATGGGGCCAGAATCCCCCTTGCTATTCTCGTGATAGTGAGTGAGTTCTCACAAGATCTGGTGGTTTAAAAGTGTATCACACTTCCTGTTTCACTCTCTCTCTCCTGCCACCATGTGAAGAAGGCGCTTGTTTCCCCTTCACCCTTCCACCATGATTGTGAGTTTCCTGAGGCTTCCCAGCCATGTTTCCTATATAGCCTCTGGAACTTTGAGTCAATTAAACCTCTTTTTTTCATATATTAGCCAGTCTCAGGTAGTTCTTTATAGTAGTGTGAGAACAGACTAAGAGGATACACCGGTATACAGAAGAGTGTCTAGGGAAAGTGTATGTCCATAAAACATTGCATTTAATAGGCATTTTTCTGTACCTTGAACAATTTCAAAACACTTTACATTATTTAACTAGTTTAATTTTCACGAGTCTATGAGGTAATACTGTTATACTCATTTTACAGATGAGAAAATTAAGGCACACTGTTATTAAGGTGCACAGTGGTAGAGCCAGCATTCAAACCTGGGTAATCTGGCTCTAGAGCTTATGCTGCTAATCATGAAGTTATACCGCTCCTCTGTACAGAATGAGGAAGGATTCTACTGCAGAATACTGCACAATACAAATACTAACTTTGGCTTACCATGGTGAACGAGGTACAAAAATGCAGTCTTCAAAAAATGTCAGTTGGTGAGAAATGTAGGGTTGTATCATTGTGAAGTAGCTGGGAAAAAATACATACTCATTCATTATGCACAATCACACACACACACACAAAAACACAAAATAGTGAAAATTACATTACAGTAACAGATAATACACTAAACTGAAAAAGTCTCAAATAACCCCAAAGCGGAGGGCAGAAGCCCTTTATAATTCCATCCCACTAAACCTATTGCTCCTCCATAGAACATAATTATGTTAGTCTGCCCCACTGAAGAACCAGGAGGGGGCACAGGATTGGAGCCAATTTTTAAATGAATTTTATCAGAATTCTGGCTATCCCTGTGCCATGAAACCAAGCAAAGAGGATTTTCCAAGGAGGCTTAGTTACAAGAGGTAACAAGATGTCAAGGACACCAAAACCTGAAATAACTTATTGTTAGTATTTAGGAATAAGGATATCATTAATCACCTTCCTACAAGGATTAGCAAGAAATTCCTTGTTCATATATTTAAGATTGCGCTCTGAAAGTTAACATTGTTTTATTTTCCAGGCTATCATTGTGTATAATTGGTATTTCCAGATAATACTAAGAGCTACCGTTTTTTGAGCACCTATCATGTGCCAAGTTCTGTAATTGGCTCTTATTATTATGTCTGACAACTACCTACAATGTAGCAGATTTCCTTTCCATTTGACAAGTGAAGATACCCAGGCTTAGAGCAGTTATCTGAAATCACAAGTCTGATCATTGACAAAACTAACATGCTGCTTCAAAACTCACCAGGTTCACAGACTTTGTTTTTTTGTTTAGTTTTGTTTATTCACTACACTCTGCAGTCCCCCTTGCATTCCTATGAGAAAAGAAGGAATGTCCTAAATCGTATCTGCTGATTCAAGGATCTCATTTTTATCAATTTTTTCCAATGTGGGCTGCCTTCACAATTTTGGCTGGTGTTTCTAAAGCATAGACATTCAAGCATTCTCTGCCTTTGCTTGTGGAGATGTTTTAATAAGTCATAAAAAGGTCAAAAGCTGCAGACAGGATAAGGAAGAAGGAAGGATCCTGATGTCTTATTCCTTTTGTTGGAGAAGAGAGAGCTGGAAAAGGGAGGACAGTGCTTCTTGCCAGTCGCTTTCCTGCTGAGGCACAGGTACTGAAACCAGCATTCTATATTTTATGATGTGGCCAGTTCAACTGTCCAAATCCAGTCTCCCGTCTAAAACTACTTGGAGGGGAAGTTCATTTACACAACTAAATCAGGGACTGAGAAGACTTTCCAAAGAGGAGTTCTGAAGTGGATGTCGGCAAGTGGAGTCTGGAGCTTTTGCTAACTACAAGATCCCTTTTGTCTGACCTCAGTGCCTTTTTATCCAGTTCCTGTGCTTACCATTGAGGGCATTTTGATGGCACTTGAACGGTGGAAGATCTACAGTGAACAGGAGATAATCCCTAATATGGAGCGTTCCTTCTTGCATAATGGAGCTTTTTATACTATGTAGACATTGCAAAGCCATGTTTGAAAAGAAATAATGGTCTTATTTCTCGTATTGAGAGAAGAGATTAAAAACTAGTATTTGCTGAACACTTATGTGGCAGGCACTTTAAAAAGATATATTATGTATTACCTCATTGAGTACTTATTTGAGGAAGATGCTACCAAATTCTCACTTTCCAGAAGGAAGGACTGAGGCAAGGGAAGTAGAAGTATCTTACCAATGCAGCTAGCTCCACTGAGCAGGTGATTATCCAGAAATACCAAATAAGTGGACATACAGGATTAAGTAAAAAAAAAAAAAGTTAAAAATATATCAAGGTAAGAATAACCAGTGTGTGGAAGCAGAACATTGGTGGGGCCCAAAAGCAAACCAGTACGAGTAGTGGAGAAAGCTGGGCCAACAGGGAACCCGCACTGGCTCTGAAGTGAAAAGAGTTGGGTTTTTATGTTTGCCAGTCATATTGGTATAACTTTGAACTGATGTTTAACTTCTTTTACCCTTTGTTTTCTCATCTGTAATGTGGGAGTAGCAAGACATCTCCCGGATGAAATGAGAATTAAGTGTGATGGTATGTGAAAAAGCGCTTAGTAATTTGGACATTATTATATGTTAGATCTTAGAACAATTCAGTATGATTCATCTGTCCGATGAATTAAAGTTGATGATTATTCTATCATCAAAAGAATAATGATAATGAGACAATTCGTGAAGCTAGGTGAGCATGAGAACATAATTTTTTTAATTAATAGAAATTTAGCTAATGGCACATCATCATGAATCAATAACTAAGCAGATGGTAAAAGTAAAACATAATCATCATTGTTTTTGGTAACCAACCCAAATGCAATAGTTTTAGAATATTAGAAATGAGTGCAAACCATGTTTGGGAGTAAAGGTCATTTTCTGATAGTGAATAGTAGTGCACAAAAATATACTAGAGATGAAAAGCATGACGTCAGCATTGTAACAAATAAATGTGTTCAATCAATGCAAAATTCCTGATAGCCCAGTCTAAAGTAAACAGAGACACCCTCCCTTTCACTCCATTTTTTTCTCCATCACAGTGTTTTCTTCCTTTATTACCTATGATTTATCACAAATTATAAATACATATCTTTTGTGTATCAAATTATTTAGTGGTCATCTCCCAATGTAGACACACACGCAGACACACACACCCACTCCTGTAGTCTCTGGGAGGGCTGAAATAACATTTGGTTTATTGACAAATGAATATCTAATACCAGTCTCAGTGCCTAAAATAAAATATCCACTCAACGAAAGTCTGAGTAAAAGAATGAATGAGTCTTCCGTTTCTGGGTTATCATTTCTGCTACACCTCAAGGCACCATGCATAGACAAGGACACAATATCACTATGTTCACACAGTGAACGTACAATATTTTGTAAGCTTTACAGAAAATGTTATTGAGACTGATGGGCGTACTGATTGTAGAGGGACAGTGGTGGGTGGGGAGGGTGTTGTGGAGTGCTGACCTCCCAGAACTATTCAGGGAACGTAACGAAGCATTAACAGAGATGCCCGGTCCCCAGTAACTCAGTTGTGGCATGCTCAGTTCAACCTCCAAGTGCAGGTGCCTCTCCCCAGCCCAGAACTGTATGTCCAGGTTCGTTTTTATCGTACTGTTGTCTTGGAGGCATTGAAGACCATCCTCTCTGAACAGCCATTGATGGTTATTCTCTCTCCTAAAGTTACTGTCTGCTTGGCTGGCAAAGATAGATGCAGATAATTAAAGTTCTCATTTACAAGAAGCCCAGAGGGACGAATAACAAGGACCTGGGTGAAGTTCAGGTGAGAACAATGATCTAATCCAGTCTTGAACTCATGAGCAGTGGCCCTAACAACTGTCCTCCTGACTCACCTGAGATATGCTGGTAGGGAGCACTACCTTCTGACCACTTTCCTGGCCCCTCATAATCTCAATGCTTCCCCTAAAATCTCTTCCTCCCAGGTCCCTACCCAGGGTCTATCTTATATTTTTCCTCTTATTATCTTCTTGTCTCTAAGATCAAAATTTGGTGAATAATCAGGAAGGTTCTGATCACACATGGCCTAAATTAGTATCATCAGGAGGAAAATCAGAATCCTGTTCCTCAAGAGAGGAAGAGATTTTTGTCTCCTGAAATACAACTATGCTAACAGCATTCTTTGAAATTGGATCCTAATGAAAATGTCTGCAATATCTACTGGGAAATTCTGTGTTCTCATCCTCATCTCAATAAGCCAAATGACTCTTTATGATCCACCAAAGAAATGCTGCCAATTCTAAATGCTTCCCATGTTTCTATCCACCTCTCAGAGCAGGGAATAATTACTAGAACTGTGACCAAAAGGTATAAAAAGACTAGATATCCTCAGAGTTGAAGGTAAATAAGGGCAGGTTTATCTCAGAAATACTTGGAGAAACAGAAAAAGAGAACAACTAACACCAGACTATGATTTACCAAACATAAGAAAACCTTGTGCAGACAGAGCTTCATGAGGTAGAAAAAATTTAACTTCTGTTTTGCCTGGCATCTTATATGAATACATTCAAAAGGCTCTTATGGCTTGTCAAGTGCTAACTCAAGGCCTAGACTCCTGGGTCCCATTAGACACTATCATGTGCATTATCTAACACCCTTCTTTGGGGACCAGAGCTGAAGCTTTGTTTTCTGGGGCTCCAGCTTGCCTCATCCTTGTTTTGCTCCTTAACCAGGCAGGGATTCAGCATGCCTTCGGCATAAATTCATCTGAGTTACAACAACTACTTTTAAAACCTAAGGAAATATCATTTAAAAAATAGGACAAAAGGAGTTATCAGTCTGGATGACAAAACTTTGACAGGTCAGAACCTGGTTGGAACTTCAAAACAGCCTGTTATTTTGAAGTTCCAACTAGGTTGGAACAACTAGGTTGTTTTGTTTGGGGAAGCCTTTATAATTTTTTTCATGACTCTTATTAAAAATAAGTCAATCTCATTGTTTTTTATACACATGAGAAAATATATATATGTATATGCATGTATACACATAAAGTGTTGAGAAATTGCCTTCATTAACATTTGCTAGGATATGTCTAATATATTTACTTTTAATTTCACTCACAATACTGTTTTCCTTCCCAGAAGAATATTTATTTGTAATTAGGAAATTATAATAAGAAATTTTATAGTTCAGCAAATAAAATTGTAAAGGCAAAGAAAATCAAATAGGAACGAGGAGTTTAGACATTATCCCTGGAGGGCTATCTCTGGCCTTGTGTCACCTCACATGCACTTAATATATGCTTTCTTTGGCTCGTTGATAAGAACACGAGTAAAGACTGCTATAGAAATGATCGTCTGCCTTTCCTCACACGTGATTGTCATTTAGCAATGACGAGCAAGAAAATAGGTCCCATTTAGAACATCGCTTCAGACAAAAAAACAACTGAGGCAGCTGAATGTACTCCCTCCTGCCACATGATGACTGGGACAACAGGATGAAAATAGTGTGACACAAATGGAAACGTCAAAGATTAACTTTACATCCTGACATTCCTATCTGAACAATCTTGAGCTAAATTCTCTCTCTTTATGTCAAGGAACACACACTCTCGAGGCATTTTGGTTAGCAGTCTCTCCACCCACCATCCAGATTCTCTTTTTCTGGGATATGTTTAGGTGTTGGAGAGAATCACATGGTTTTCTCCAGAAATCATTCTCAGCTACATCTAGTTATTTTAAATCACTTCCCAACAGCAGACACTGCAGAAAACTTTCAGTGTGTTAAGGCTTCACTGACCAGTTCCTCCCACTCTTCACCTTTCCCACCCTGAAGATAAAATATTGCAGCAGCTGAGCACTGGAGTGACCAGGGACATGAAGCAACACCATCTCCCACACTCTCCCAAGTGCATCATATCCAGTCTTTGGAGAGGGAAAGTCAAGAAGTCACAAGTGACATCTTGAGGTCTTGGTGGGGAGGAGTTGTAATATTCAGAAGCTGCACAGAGCTTCTCAGTGATCCTGTAAAAGTCGTCCGTGGGTGGTGGTATTTGGGGATCCTTCTCACTACAGCCTCCAGAGGCATGAGAGATGGGGCAGAAGTGACAGCCTTGCTCAGAGAGCAGATGCCAATGAGTTTTACTCTCCCAGCTCCCCCGGCACTCTGTATAAATCGAGTCCTCAATAAATATTTGCCAAAAACCAAGGCTTTCGACAATCCAAATAGCTTATTCCTTTATCAGTTTACTCTTTATATGAAAATATAATTAATAGGCCCTATTTTTTTGCAAGGTCTTAGCATTGAGTTCAAATACCTACTTTTACAGACAAGGTACCAACATCACAAAGACTCAGAGCAACTTGACCAAGACGGCCCAGTTAGTTCCAGTTGCAGCCAAGACAATTTGGCGGCTCTTGGACCTTGACCCTCCTTGCCTTCTTCAAGCGCATACCTCTTGTGTCTCTCTTATTCCAGCTCACTGGTCTCCTTTCCAACCTCACGATTTTCCACATGATTTCCTGTGCCAGGAATGTTCTCCTTTCCTCTTTTAAGTTGTTCCTTCCCATTCTTCAGGTTTTATTACAAATATCACTTCCTCAGAAAATTCCTGACTGACTGGGCTAAAGTATATATTCCCTATGTTCTCATTTTTCTTTATCTTTCAGACTATCTTGTTCCTTTCTTTCATGGCCTTTATCACAAATTGCAAATACATATTTTTGGGTGTGTATTTATTTGTTTAAGAATTATCTCCTCCCCAACACACACAACTGTTATCTCCTAGAAGACAGCACTACATTTTTTTTTTTTTCAAATAGATATATAGTGCTAGGCTCAGTGTCTAGCACAAAATAGCTAGTCAGTAAAGACTGGTTGAATAAAAAGTTGGATTTTTTTTTCTAGGGTTATCATTTCTGCACAAAACAATGCACAGTTGTCTCGCTTCAATAAAAAGATAACTGATGATGCATTTAGCTTGTCAGCTGATTTCTCTGGATCATTTTGGCATTATAATGGCATAGGTTAGCCTGAAAATTTCTAAGTATTTCCACTGATCATCAAAGGAATTAATTAACGATGAAAGACATCCAAAAATCAAAATGCCATTGTACTACATCTGTCACCTTGGGGTGACACTTCCTCCAAAGAGGGTAAACAAGGAAGCAAACGTATTGAGATAATGCAAATGAGCATTTGAATACACACGTCAGAAAACAACAGTAGACAAAACTTGGAATTAGCAAATACGGCATTTACAGTTCAGATCACACCTCAAAAAGATGTAATAATTTATTTTTGGCACATCAAATGAAACAACTTAAATTTTTTCACTCTCAATAGTTTCTCCCCTTTTGTTTATTGTCATCTCATTCATTCATCCATCAAGAAAGCCCTTCAAGGACTCTCTAGTGCCTTCAGGATGAAGCCCACCCTCCTGTGAAGGATGTACCTGGCCTCCCACAATCTATCCCCTACCCTTTCCTTTGGAGTCACACTCTAACATTTTATCAACATTGAATGCTATCAGTTAAGTTATACTGCTAGACTCATTTATTATTAAGCATTTTTTAATTTCCACAATGTAGAGAGAAATGTTTTATGAGGAACCTCACAATAAAGTGATACGGACTAAAGAATATTACTAGATATCCTTTAAAGCTTACATCCCTAAACCCAGATGATAGCAGACTTGAATGGGGAAATATTCACACATATGGATGATGGATCCCTACTCTAGAACTGCTGAAATTTTAGGGTTGGAAGCTACTGATTTCAAGCCTTTTCTCCAGAGAGGTAGGTGATAAGCTCAGGATCAACTGATATTTCAAGAAAAAATACAGTTTAATTATTAAGTACTGGCATTGTATTTGGATAATAATAATCTGTGTCAGTGAAAGAATTATTATAGTCATTTGACAGTTGAAAAGAGACATTCAATGTGTGTAAAAATCCAGTCTTTGAGATGAGGAGCAGAATTAAAAAATGAAATGCATTGAAAAGGTTAATTTTGCCTTCAATGTGAAGAGTGAGATACTGATGGTTAGATTTTCAACAAAGAAAAGTCAATGAATCTTAAATGAAAATCTATTGTTGGTTAGACCCTCAGTGTGAGTCAGAGGGGACCTCAAGTTTAGCAGCAAGTTGACCACTAAAGAAACCAGATGAACTCGAGTTCAAACCTCAGCTCTGACTTGTAAAAGGCACATGACTTTAGGCAGTGAACTTAACCCCTGTAACACTTGGTTTTCTCATCTGTTCAATAGACATAATTTCTGTCTCATAGCACTGTTGTAAAAATCAAGTGGTAAAAAATACCTAGCATAGAACCTGGCTCATTTAAGAGCTCCGTTTTTCTTTAGGACCCAGTGCTAAAATAGCCTCATAAAGAAGATGTACATATAAAACCAAAAAAGAGCCAGTTGCCAAGGCAATCCTTAGCAAAAAGAACAAAGCTGCAGACATCCTGCTACCCAACTTCAAACTATATTACTGGGCTAGAGTAACCAGAACAGCGTGGTACTGGTACAAAAACAAACACATAAACCAATGGAACAGAATAGAGAACCCCGAAATAAGACCACACACCTACAACTATCTGATTTCAACAAAGCTGACAAGAATAAGCAATAGGAAAAGGATTTCCTATTCAATAAATGGTGCTGGGATAACTGGCTAGCTATATGCAAAAGACTGACACTGAACCCCTTCCTTACGCTATATACAAAAATTAACCCAAAATGGCGATCATTCAAAAGTCAGGAAACAACAGGTGCTGGAGAGGATGTGGAGAAATAGGAACACTTTTACACTGTTGGTGGGATTGTAAACTAGTTCAACCATTATGGAGAACAGTATGGCGATTCCTCAAGGATCTAGAACTAGATGTACCATATGACCCAGCCATCCCATTACTGGGTATATACCCAAAGGATTATAAATTATGCTGCTATAAAGACACATGCACACGTATGTTTATTGCAGCGCTATTCACAATAGCAAAGACTTGGAATCAACCCAAATGTCCATCAGTGACAGATTGGATTAAGAAAATGTGGCATATATACACCATGGAATACTATGCAGCCATAAAAAAGGATGAGTTTGTGTCCTTTGTAGGGACATGGATGCAGCTGGAATCCATCATTCTTAGCAAACTATCACAAGAACAGAAAACCAAACACCGCATGTTCTCACTCATAGGTGGGAACTGAACAATGAGATCACTTGGACTCGGGAAGGGGAACATCACACACCGGGGCCTATCATGGGGAGGGGGGCGGGGGGAGGGATTGCATTGGGAGTTATACCTGATGTAAATGACGAGTTGATGGGTGCAGCACACCAACAAGGCACAAGTATACATATGTAACAAACCTGCACGTTATGCACATGTACCCTACAACTTACAGTATAATAATAATAAATAAATTTAAAAAAAAAAAAAAAAGACTTCAGTGTAAAACCAAAAACTATAAAACCCTTGGAAAACCTAGGCAGTACCATCCTGGACATAGGAACAGACAACAATTTCATGATGAAGACGCCAAAAGCAATTGCAACAAAAACAAAAATTGACAAATGGGATCTAATTAAGCTAAAGAGTTTCTGCACAGCAAAATAAACTATCAACAGAGTAAACAGACAACCTATAGAATGGGAAAAAAAAATTGCAAACTATGCACCCAACAAAGGTCTAATATCCAACATCTATAAGAAACTTCAACAAATTAACAAGAAAAAAAAAAACTCTATTAAAAAGTGGGCCAAGGACATGAACAGACACTTCTCAAAAGAAGACCTACATGCAACCAATAAGAAAATGGAAAAAATCTCAACATCACTGATCATTAAAGAAATGCAAATCAAAACCACAATGAAATACCATCTCATACCAGTCAGAATGACTATAATTAAAAAATCAAAAAATCAAAAAATAACATGCTATCAAGGTTGTTGAGAAGAAGGAACACTTATACATGGTTGGTGGGAGTGTAAATTAGTTAGTTCAACCATTGTGGCTACAATGTAGCCATTCCTCAAAGACCTAAAAACAGAAATACCATTCAACCCAGCAATCCCATTACTGGGTATATTCCCAAAGGATATAAATTGTTCAATTATAAAAACACATGCATTTGTATGTTCATTGCAGCACTCTTCACAGTAGCAAAGACATGTAACCAACCTAAATGTCCATCAATGATAGACTGGATAAAGAAAATCTGGTACATATACACCATGGAATACTATGCAGCCATAAAAAGGAATGAGATCATGTCCTTTGCAGGGATATGGATGGAGCTGGGAGTCATAATCCTTAGCAAACTGATAGAGGAACAGAAAACTAAATACTATGTGTTCTCTCTTGTAAGTGGGAACTAAATGATGAGAACACATGAACACACAGAAAGGAATAGCACACACTGGGGCCGATCAGCGGATGGAGGATGGGAGGAGGGAGAGGATCAAGAAATATAACTAATGGGTACAAGGCTTAATACCTGGGTAATAAAATAATCTGTACAACAAACCCCCATGACACAAGTTTATCTGTGTAACAAACATGCACATATACTGCTGAACTTAAAAGTTTTTAAAAAAGTATGATAAGAAACTTAACTGCCTTAGAGAAAATTCTTCCAGTTTGTCATGAGAATTTTTCTGACTTATTCCAAGGCATGTGTTTGTGCTAATGGAATGCCCCTATTATATCCCAACATTTTTTGTTTCATAACAGTAACACAGGAAATGAAATCAATGATCCTCAGGATACATACATATATCTAATATATATAATATTATATACATAATATTTTAAGTGCATGAGAAGTATAAAACTTTTCTTTGTCTTTTCTGGTTGAGGTGACATCTGTGGCTTGCAATGGACATTTTGTAACGAGCACCTATGGTGCACACTGAACTTCTCACTGTCCCTGTGCAGGCCCTAATCCAAAGAAGCATTGTTTAGTTTCCTGAGTACTTTTGACCTAAAAAAAGACTTATTCCTATAGAGGTAGAGAAAAGCTGGCATGGCAAAGCATGCATAGTGCTTAATACTTCATTCCAGAATTTGCATATGTCCCTCCTGTTCATATCTAATTGGCCAAAACAAGTCACATGGCAACAGAGGTAGACTGGACACATGCAGAGGGAATGGCTCCAACCAGCGATGTCTCAGATGCCAGAGAGAAAGTCATTTGTTGAGGTTAGTGAGGTTAGTTTGGTAAGGGTTTAAGTATTGAATAGCAGATGAGGATAACGAAAATAAGAGATGACTCTAAAGGCAGCAACCTGGAAACACATAAAATTCCTAAAAAACCTATCAAGAAGTTTGAATTTTATCTTGAAGGCAATGAAGAAGGAGTTATGGGTTTAAATAGGAAAGTGGCATAACCTAATTTCTACTTTGGAATGATAACTCTGGCTATAGTGTGAAGACCACTTTTTGTACGCCTTGAATTACCGGGAGGGTATCCAAGTGAAGATATACAGGAAATAGCTGTATACACAGGAATGGAAGAAATCATTGGGATACAGACTTTAGAATTTTCAAATGTGTCACCTTGGATGAGATGTGGCCCACAGACTTGATTTGTTTGCCTGCAAGGAGTAAAAGACACTGAATTATAAGGTCTTCTGATGGGGCATTTGCTCCTCTGTTGGCTGTGGTCCCCACTGTTACTTGTCCTTTCCCTTTCTGGTTTGCACATTTTATTAACTAACTTGCTCCTGAAGGCATTTGGGTGTGTGACTTCTGATATAGTTAGGGTTTCAGAATAAAATATATGATGCCCAATTAAATTTGAGTGGCTTTGAAAGAATTTCTTGTAGTTTTATTTGCCAAAGCTGCCAACATTAAGTATACTTGATAATTTAAGCCATGGCAATGGATGATATTAGCAAGGACAGTATGTAGGTTAGAAGAAAGAAGAAAGTAGGTTCTAGACAGTGCCTGGCACATAGAAGAGAGTCAATATTTACCTCTCCTGAATAAAGGCTGAAGGCAAAAGCGGAGAATTATCAACATTTAAGGAATAGTTAAGAGAAATGAGATGGAGAATAGAAGTAGAAAAGAGTCCAAGAATACAGAGTGAATGAAACCAAGAACAAAAACTAGGAGAGGTCAACAATGTCACATGTTGCAGAGATATTAAACAAGATAAGAACTGAAATGTTTCCACTGGATTTGTGACAGGAACATCACTGCTGTCCTTCGAGGAACATTTTGATAGAGTGGCAAGGGCAAAAAGAGTTGTCTCAGAGGAAATGATGAAGAGAATGTATAGACAGAACATTTAACTCTTCAAAGAATCTTAGCCATGTTGGCAGTGACGGAAGAAGTTATAGCTGAAAATAGACATGAAGTCTGGAAACTTTTGCCTTTCTTTTAGAGATATGGCAAAACGAAGGAATAATCACTGTAGTTATTTTCTTAAAGAAGCAGACCAATATATGCTCCATAGCACAGCTAAAGAGATTTGTCTTAGGAAAAGGGACATTGTTGTAGCAGAAATAATGAAAACCTGTGTCCATGCAAGAGTTCTGGTAGCAAGAGCTTGAGGAGAGGTCTATATGAGGACTTCTACATTTTTCCTGAGAAGTAGGAATGAGGTTTTCTGTTGACTTTGGGTATGGTGGGAGCTGGGAAACAGAGAGTGGTAAGAAAGTTCCAGTCATCTGAGGAAGATCTCAATGGTCATGTGGATTTTAGGGAAGAGAGCTGGATTGGAAAATACAAGAATACTGAGTAGAGTTGAGTGCTCTGTTGGATTAGAGACTACATTCAACCCCAATGTGCCTTCCAGAGTTCCAACACTCTGCAGGGCTCTTGACCTCCCTCTCCGTGGTGACTCAAGCCTTTCCCTAGGGTATTGCTTCAACATGAAAGAAATCTGTATTTACATGCTGTGCCCCTGTGTTAACTCTAGATTTTTAAGTAGCACTGCGATGGAATAATAGAAATTAGCAGCCTGAGAAGGGAAGAAGGAATAAAATCATGGATAGCTCTAAACTTTGTGTCTTTCTTGCCTGGGCTCATTTCCTTACATTTTTCAGAGATAATACATTTGTGTTCAATCAGTTTTTAAAGTATTTCTATCTCTGACTCTTTCTCTAGAACATTTAATAAAATATTTAATTCTTCTTCATTTAAAGATAAATTCATCAGTTAGTAAAACAGCTTAAATTTTACATATTCCACATTTTAAATGATATTGCATTTAGATACTCATTTTTCAACAAATAATTTTTGAATGTCTTTATATGCCCAGTGCTCATATTACTAAAGGAGAGTATCTGCTGTCAGAAACTTTGAACAAATTCAGTTATTTAAAATTATCTACCTTTCAAGAAAACCTAGTACATAAAATGTGACTTAAAAATCCACTGCAAAAGCCAAAATACAAAAACTGAATAAATCAGGTAATAAATAGTCGCTTTATAAATGGATTCACAATAGATTCCTTTAAACAGGTTCTCCTAGAGTATATGAATACAATTTCATTTAAAGACCCTCAGCCGATCCATAGTCTTTTAGGAAAACATCCATTACATTGAGTGAGATGCATTTGTATCTGCCAAGTCACCTCTGTGATTCATACATACAATTTTGTGCATTCATTATAAACCACTTCTCTTATCACCCTTTCTTCAAGGGCATTGGTGAATATAAGGGGAAATTTTGTGTGGGTACTTAAGTGAAGAACATCTCAGTGTTGGTGAACTCTTCTCTACCGTTCAGTTTTCCCATTGTTCTTGCATTTATTCCATCACAAGCTGCCTTGGTGACATGTTTTATCTGGTGCTTATACTGTGCCTAACGAGTGATATTGACCATGAAGAGTTATTGCCAATATCTTAAGCTCCCTGAGTTTAGGAACTTTGTCTCTTTTGCTCAACATTTTGTCTTAGTTTATTTATATCTCACAAACAGAGAATATTTATTATGTGCTAGATACTATTCTGAAACACAGATATGAATTCATCTAACCCCCATGGCGACCCTATAAAGTAGGTAAAATCATAATTTCTTACAAATGAGGAAACTAAAGACAGAGGCTGCAGAACTAACAAATGAAAACACTTAGATTTGAACACAGGTAATCTGGCTCCAGATCCTGTGCCTAAAGCCACTATGCTGGACTTCTATCTCACACTTCGATGTCACCATTGAATTTTTAGCACAAAGCACAATGCCTAGCATATTGTTGATACTGAATAAATGAATAAACAAACAAATTAATTAACAGAGGTAAAATAATGGGTTGCATTTACATGCCATTTTCACTAAACCACTAGTTCTCTAAGGTCAACATTTTACCTACTTCACACCCCCAGAATATAGGTTGTAATTTCAGAATCTGCTCAGTGATTCCTTTGGTTGAACCCATAGTTATCAAGTGCCCACCCTGATAAGTGCACTGGTGATATGTCAGTTGATTTACCAACTAGTGTGGAACGAAACCTCCTTATCGAGATGAATGGAGTGTAGTTCTGGGTTTGGTGTGTCAGCTTTTACCTTCCAGAGCACAACAGTCTATTTCTGAGTACAGCCAACCCTTAGTATCTCTGGGAGATTGATTCCAGGAACCCCCCTAGGATATTAAATCCTCAAATGCTCAATTCCCTGATACGGAATGTTGTATTATTTGCATATAAACTGTGCACATCTTCCTGTATATTTAAAAACATCTCTACTTCGTTTATGATACCTCATACCATGTGAATGCTATATACATAGTTATACTGTATTGTTTGGGGAATAATGACAATAACAAAAAGTCTGTGCATGTTCAATACAGACACAATTGTTTTAAATATTTTCAATCTGGGGTGGATTGAATCCTTGGATGTAGAACCCATGGATATGAAGGGCTGACTGTAACTACTAGAATATTCTGAGAATGGATTAAATTCAAAGCAGCCAACCTAACAATTCCTCTGTTACATATCCGCACCTTTTCAGTGATTATTGTCAAGTACTACAATCTTGGAACATGATATGAATATTATTACGACTTCTCATGAATGAAGAGACATTTTCACCTAGAGTTTAAGCCCGAAGAAACTGCTACAAAACCATTTGAATTGGAAGATACCAGTACCAGGAGGTATAAAGAGAAACACAAATAGAAGAGTATAAAGGTAGAGGTAGTAATTGCCTTCTCTGCAAAGAGAGACAAATGAAGAGAGCTTCTGTTTTAAAGATTGTTATGAAGAGGAGTATTTCCATGACAACTGAGTACTTAGTTATTCTAATTGCGGGAGAAACAAAGCATCTAAAAAGTCAGGAAATATGTTCCAGGCACACAGAATAAATCTCAGTTAAACTAGGAACATGGATGTTTCTTTAAAAGCAGAGAAAATTCACCACTAGACTTCTTATTTTAACTCAATATAAAAATAAGTGACTATTTCTTGAGATTCTCTAGCTCATTTCCAATGAGATGTTAACTATTAATATTGGTTTGAGGTACTCAAGACTCAATACAACCATAAACTTTGACTCTTCATCTTAATTATTGAAGCTTAAAGTAACAGAGGAAAATATGAAGTGTCCCTGAACTGAATCCGACAGGAATGTGACAAAATCTTGGACTTTAAATTTAGTGCTAACTGAATGATCTGATATATCAGAACGGTAATCTCCCTTTACTAAAATACCTTTCTTTACAAAAGATATTATAACCAAAAATCAGTACTCTAAGATTTGTTTGAGAAATATTATATATTGGTTAATGTAATCTGGGGTACAGCAAGCTGACATAAGTCAGGTCTAAGTTTAACCAAAATATGCAGAAAACAGTGACTTTTAATTTAAGACTATCGTAATCCAAATGGACCATTTTCTCTTTGAGGAATTCTATTAAGTGTTGTAAATCGTTGCCTTAAAACACGTACTTCCTTTCTCTTTCACCAGAAACATATTTCTTCTGACCCTTTCAGGCATTCTTCACTGCAAGTTGAGAGTGTGTGTTATTGGCAATCCATGTATACAAATGAGGGGGTGATGAATGCATGGGTGTTAGATTTGGAAGACTTTGGTTCAAGCCCCATTTCAGTCATTTCCTAGCTATTGATCTTGGTGAAATCATTTAACCACTCTAAGCTTCAGTTTTCCCATCTGTTTAAAATATATAAAAAAGTATCCACTTAGATGTTCATACAACAAATTTTGTTGTACACCAGGCAAAAGATTAAGCACTAGAGATAAAAGGAAAAATAAGTTATCACTGTTGAGAAGCAAGTCTGCTAAACAGAGAAATAGTCTAGTAAAGGAGACAGGTCTAAAGCATATGTATTTGATATAGTACATAATCAATTCTATTTTAAAGATATAAACAAAGCATTAGTTGTGCTTAAAGGATGGGGAGATAACTTCTTGAGGAAGATGAAAGCAGTTATTCAGAGTCAATGATGCTTGAACTTTCTTACATGACTATGCTGAATGGATGGAAGCAGTAGGGGAGACAGAGAAAGAAAGAAATCTGGAATGAAAGAATGTCTGTGTTCTCAGGTCTCCAATGGTATTAGTCAATATTCATACTGCTATGAAGAAATACCCAAGACTGGGTAATTTATAAAGGAAAGGAGGTTTAATGACTCACAGTTCCACATGGCTAGGGAGGCCTCACAATCATGACAGAAGGTGAAGGAGGAGCAAAGTCACGTCTTACATGTTGGCAGGCAAGAGAGCATGTGCAGGGGAACTGCGCTTTATAAAACCATCGGATCTCATGAGACTTATTCACTGTCACGAGAACAGCATGGGAAAGACCCACCCCATGATTCAATTACCTCCCACTGGGTCCCTCTCACAACACGTGGGGATTATGGGAGCTACAATTCAAGATGAGATTTGGGTGGGGACACAGCCAAGCCATATCACCAGTCTTGAAGGAGAATGACAAAGTTCAAAGAGACTGGGGCATGGTGGCGAGTAGAGGGAGACAGCGACAGGGATGAAGGCATAGGCCACTATTCAGATGCTTAATATGCCAGGTTGAGAAACTGGGAATTTTTCCACAGGAAAATGGGGAAATGAGATAAGTTATTGCAACCAGGATTAACACAATCAGACCTGAATTCTCCTGAAAAATAACAGACTTTTGCCCCACTACTTAATTTGAAGCAATGACTGACTGAACTATTCCTACAGCATACATTTATGCAAAGCCCCCATGATGAATTAGAAGTTGGTTGCAAGTAAGGTGAACAACTCATGCCCTGGGACTTTCTCAGTTCTGAAATTAAAAGTCCTGCTTTCTGGGAATCTTCTCAGTCATAGTCAAACTGTGATTGCCAAGAACTCTCCAAGTTTGAGCACCGAAAGTCTTGTGTCCCAGGATCCTCTTCTGCTGAGTCCTGAGCAAATTGAGATGGATAAATCACTCTAGTTCTGGTTGCAAAACTGGCAGCAGGAGTAATGGGAACAGATGGGTCCTGGCTGCAGTTCTGCGTCTGAGTCAAACTGCTGTTAACTACATGCACCAATGGTGCTTTCCATAGTCTTGGAAAACTGAAGGTGAATACCTAATGAAGAAGAATACCTAACAATTATGTAAAAATTAACATTACTATATACCTCAGAATAAGCCTTCTGATCTAGTCATTTCCCTTTTCTTTACATATTCTCAGCAAAGATAAAGGGTAGTCTTTTAGTTTTAGCAAAATAGAATGTTCTCTCTGATACTGGACTTCAAAGAACATCAGGCAGCAGTGAAGCAGCTGAGGACCTAGTGGTTGAATGTGTCTCAGACAGATGAGGATGCAGAGTGGTATGCAACACTTTCAGCATTAATGGCTTCACTTACTTTGAGCATGAAGATAAATGAATATTCCTGACCTCAGCAGACATGATAGAGTAGGCAAACGTCAGGAACGAGGGGTGGGAAGGGAGAGAAAGACGGAAAAAGAAGAAAAGAAGAGAACAATAGTAGTAGATTCATGTGTCCATCACTTGTGGATTCAGAAAGAGACAAACACGAACAGTGAAGATATGTTTCATAGCATCCACTGAATTCAAAATAAAATTGACTTATTTCTGGCAATGGATAGGTGCCTTTTGAGTCATTGCAGGTCACAGGACAGAGCTATACACAGAACTTTAGATTACAAGTGTGAGTTTCAGAATTTGGAATGACAATACATCTATCTGCGGGCCCACAAAAGTAGTTGTCTTAGTCTGTTCGGCTTGTAAGACAAATTACCTTAGACTGGATAATTTACAAACGACATAAATTTATTGCTCATGGTTCTGGAGAGTGGAAAGTCCAATATCGAGGTACCAGTAGACTTGGTATCTGGTGAGAGCTTTCTGCCTGCTTCCAAGAGGATGCTTTCTTGCTGTCTCCTCACATGGTGAAAAGGCTGAATAAGCTCCCTAGGCTTCTTTTATAAGGGCACTAATCCCATTCATGAAGGCCCCACCCCCATGACCTAACCACCTCCCAAAGGCCCCACCTGGTAATATTATTGCATTGGGGATTAGATGTAACATATGAATTTTGGGGGACACAAATATTTAGATGGTAGCAGTAGTTTTATATGAAAACACCAAAAGAACTTCATTCAGTACAAGGTGGTTTCCCTATAAAGATGTTCCAGCTACATAAACCACTGAAACTGCATTATAAACAGACTCTAATGTGTTTCCAATGTCCAAAGAGAATGAAAAATATAGAATATGCAGTCCATTTGTTTAAAGTGCTTATATAGTACCTTCCTCTAAGGAAAAGGCAAAAACACTTTCATGCCTTCAGCTGAGTGTGGTTGCCAAAATGGGTTTTCAATTTACTGCCTTGATTACATAAATAAATAAACAAATAGTACAGTGATCTAAAAGCTAATATTGAAATGTCTAAAGCACTTTGTTTTTGTTGTTTCCTGGGGAACTTGCTTTACTTTAGAGGCATGAAGCTGTTCTGTAAACTGAAAGGCAGAATATCCTAGAGGTTTTTTTCTAAAATTTGTGTATTTCCTATTGTAGAATAGTATTGCCCATTAACAGTTCCATGACTTTGGCCGGGCACAGTGGTTCATACCTGTAATCCCAGCACTTTGAGAGGCCGAGACGGGCGGATCATGAGGTCAGGAGATCGAGACCATCCTGGCTAACACGGTGAAACCCCGTCTCTACTAAAAAATACAAAAAACTAGCCGGGTAAGGTGGCGGGCGCCTGTAGTCCCAGCTACTCGGGAGGCTGAGGCAGGAGAATGGCATGAACCCAGGAGGCGGAGCTTGCAGTGAACTGAGATCTGGCCACTGCACTCCAGCCTGGGCGACAGAGCGAGACTCCATCTCAAATATATATATATATATATAAAATATGTATATGTGTGTGTGTGTATATATATATATATATGTGTGTGTGTGTGTATATATATATATGAAGTCAAATGAATGAACAGGAGCTCAATTGAACAGTGCCTATTCTTACTCAGCACTTAGGAATTATGGCAATGAGACTATTGAGAAGGTGTTCCCTTCTCTCACTGAAAGTTTGCAGACATTCTATAAAAATGTCTGAGTCTGTTCTCCCCTTCTTCTCCTAAATTTTTAAAACTTTGACATATTTTGATTCCTTCAAGGAGTATTACAGCAACACACCACACAAGTTCATGTGCTTAGTTGTCATGTGTACTTGATATAAATTATAGGAAGGGCAAAAACTATTGCCTGCAAAGGCTAACACTGAGGGCTTTGAAGCCACATGCCAAGCACCATTTTGCCAATAATAATAGTCAGGACACCTATTCTAACAATTAGATTACTAATCCTAACAAATTGCCTTTGGATCACTATAATTTGCTCACCTCAATCTATTCATTCTTATTGGGTTTCATGTTAATACTCTATCCAACAATTATTACAACGAGGCTGTTTCTCAGCAACTACCATATCATCCTCCAGATGAGGTGTTGTTACAAATTCTGCATGAAGAGTAGTGGTTCCTATTTTTTGAGACAGAGTGTCACTCTGTCACCCAGGCTGGAGTGCAGTGGCACGATCTCGGCTCACTGCAAGCTCTGCCTCCTGGGTTCACGTCATTCTCCTGCCTCAGCCTCCCAAGTAGCTGAGACTACAGCCACTGCCACCATGCCCGACTAATTTTTTGTATTTTTAGTAGAGACAGGGTTTCACCGTGTTAGCCAGGATGGTCTCGATCTCCTGACCTCGTGATCCGCCTGCCTCAGCCTCTCAAAGTGCTGGGATTACAGGCGTGAGCCACCATGCCCGGTCTCCTACTTTATTTTTAAACATAATTATGTGTCTGACAATTACCTGTGCCAAATGAGGTCACATTATGTAAAAAAGTATGTGTAGATCATTGGATAACTATTTGCCTACCTAAGAACTCCATAATATTAATTTTGAATAGATTATGGGGAATGTGGCCCATGAACACGTTCTCAAGTAATGCTAAACTATAATAGAGCTCAGACCAAATTTTTTGTCTCTGTCAGGAGAAGCGCATTTCCCATGTTGAAGGTGAACAAGGCGGGTGATGTTTGGAGAAACCTTCCTCTCTTTCTCCATATATGGATTATGGCACATCACCAAGGGGATCATATACCTGTATAATAAAAATAACGACAAAAATAATAGCTAACATTTACTATGAATCTACAATGTGATAAATCTGTGCAAAGCAGTTGTGTGCATTCAGAAATTCCTGCAACAAACATTTTCTGATTGCCTTTTTTGTGCCTGGCAATGATCTCGGCACTGGAGTGCAATGGTGAATAAGACAAAAATAACAATTGCCTTCATGGAGTAAATGTACTATGGGGAAAACAAGAAATGAACCAGTAATCAAAGGAACACAGAATGTGAGGCTGTGAAATGTGCTATGAAAAAGACAAACTGGATGCTGTAGGAAGAAAAAAGGAGGGGGGAAATGACTGGTCAGGAGAAGCCATCCAACGTGATGACGTGTAGAGTAAAGAGTCAGCTGTGTCAATATCTTCCAGACACAGGGGAGAGCAAAGAAGGCCTAGAGCTCCACACACAACATTTTACCGTTTATTCCTCAAGCAATCTTAAGACATGAGGATTATCAGTCCCACTGAACAGATGAGAAAACGAATGTAACGTGACCAAGTTCCTACAAGATAAGAAGTAGGAACGATGGTATTTAAACTCCCACCTAATTAAAAATATATTTTTCTTATTCACTTTTTGTTTAATAGAAGCATGCTGCATATGTTATCCTGATTCTGTTTCTTTTTTCTCCTGACAATGTATCTTAGGCATCTCCACAAATGAAAGTCGTTAGACTCTGTCTTTGTCTCATTTAATATCATTATGAATGTATACACCCATGTTTTAGCTTGCAAAGGCTGTCATAGAAACATACCTCAAATAAGATGACTCAAACAACAGAAATTTATTATCTTATAGTTCTGGAGGCTAGAAGTCTGAAATCAAGGTGATGTCAGTGCTGATTCCTTCTGAGGGCTGTGAGGGGAGACCTTGTTCTAGGCATCTCTCCTAGCTCTGACAGCCTCCAGCATTCCATGGCTTGTAGGTGACTGTCTTCTTCCTGTGTCTCTTCACATCATCTTCCTTCCACATGTGTCTCCTTCTGTGTCTAAGTTTCCCCCCTTTTTGTAAGCACACAAGTCATATTGGATTGGACATACCCTAATCACCTCATTTTAACTTGATTACTTCTTTAAAGATCCCTTTTCCAAATAGGCTCACATTCTGAGATACTGGAGGTCAGGACTTCAACATACCATTTTTGGAGGACGCAATTTAGTCCATAACAATATATACCTACTATTTTACTCAAATGGGATTATTTTGCATGGCGGGTGCTTCTGTGATTTTTGGTTTGTTTACTTGGATCTAACGTAATCTTTGGTTTCTTGTTTCATTCTCTTCTCCAACTATGTCATCCACTATAACTACCATAACTATGCTCTAAGGTAATCCATGTTAGCACCTGGTTTATCATTTTCTTACTTATATATGCACATACACATGCTATGTATATGAACCAAATATTTACATGGAATTTTAGTTTTAGAAAGATAAGATGAAGAGCAGTGTTTAATGTAAATTCATATTTTACAAAGAAACAAAAGAATGAAACAAAGAAATAATGGCTTTGTAAAATACGAATTTACATTAAACACTACTCTTCATCTTATCTTTCTTATTAAACAATACCAGTTATAGAAACTTCCTTATGTCAACTCCTATTACTTGATTATAAGAGTGTTATAATATTCTATAATGTATATGTACTGTCTTAGTGGGTTTGGACTGCTACAACAAAGTACCATAGACTGGATGGCTTACAAACAACAGAAATTTATTTCTTAGAGTTTGGAAGCCTGGAAGTCTGAGATCAGGGTGTCAGCATGCTTGCGTTCTGGTGAGTGCTCTCTTCCAGGTTGAAAACTGCCAACTTATCACTTTGTCCTCATTAAAAGAGAATGGGAGAGCTCTCTGGAATCCCTTTTCTAAGGGCACTAATCTCAAAATGGGGGCTTCATACTACTGACCTCATTACCTCTCCAAACCCCACCTTCTAATAACACCCTATTGGGGTTAGTATTAAACATATGAATTGGTAGGGGAAGGGGCAGGACAAAAACACATAGTCCACTACACGCGCCATAACATATTCCACAATTTTCCATTTGTTAGGTTTTCTCAAGCACTCTGCAATACTCTTCCTCTCATTCAGAGGCATTCATGGTTGATTGCTCCTAAAGATAAGCAATTTCAATGTTGTGTATGTGACAGCCTAGGAATTCTGTCTCATCCATCTTCAGGAATTAGCCAGCCCTGTCCACAATCAAGCTCAACACAATACACCACTAAATGTAGCCATTAAATAAAGGGCTTTGGGAATCAGGCTTTTTCCTAGTCTAACTGGTTCATTAAACCATTCAAACCTAGCTAGTCTTTCTCTCCATGCTTCTCCATTTCCTCATCTGTGAAATAGAGAAAATGGTTGTAGCTACTTCCCAGTGTTGTTGGAAGGACTGGTTTCAGGAAGCTTTTTTCAAAGTCCGCAAGAGGATTCAATAGCAAGCATTCAATAAATATGATTCATTTTATTTTCATTATTCCTGCTTTCTGTTTCTCATTTTGATCAGTTTTATTTCCAGGCTCTAGGAAATAACCCACCAACTATCTTTTTATGATATTTTAGTGATTTTAGTTAAGTACACAACTTCATAGTTTTCTCATTGTGAATGGTGCCAACATATTGACTGCACTGCCAAGTTTTATTACTAAGAAATTTCCTGTGAGAAGCAAGAGGGAGAGAAGTTGGGAAAGACGGCAGAGTAGACAATTATTGAAGACTCTCCAACACCAACTGTCCATTAACACATGGATACAATGTGTGGTAGAAAATACTGGAATAGAAATTGAAGTATTTAATGATGTTCAAATTAAAACTCTTGGATAATTATCTTGCTTCTTCTTCCTGTGGTGTATTGTTATAGATACAGCAACACAGATGTAACAAAGAATAAAATAAAGACCTCTAGAATTTAAAAAACAAAATGTACTTGCCAAGTAAGAGAGTACCAGTAAAGAAATTTACGGTGTATTTTGCAAAGAGGAAGAAACTGGGGTTTGAATAATTAGGAAGGGATTTTCCTGGTGATTATGCTAATCGAGCATTGAAAGCTTGCACTTGAATGTCACCGAATGAGTCTGAAATGCTTTGCTAAACAATTTCCATTGTTCATTGGTCAAAAAAATGTCTTCAGTTTTGTCTAGTAAGAGTCTGGTATACTGAGTCACTTAAAGTTCATGTTAATTTAACCATTTCAGCTGGTTGGGGTCAGTTGTAAGAAAATGCAATATTCCGTTTTGATATTGCATTAGTAATTGTCCCTATGTTAAAGATATTCATTTTTAGAAAAAAAAAAAAAAGGAGTCCAGCTTCCAAGTGCTCATAATGCCTTATTTGTATGCCACTTTTACTTTTAGATCAATGATGAAAATCCTAAAATATTTAACATTAAGTTTAGTAATTACTCATAGATTAAAAGCTACATTTGAGATTTTTTAAATTTCCAAATCGTTTGGAGTATAATTGATAATTCTAGATTTGTATTCTAATATTCTAAACCATTACAGTTTTTAGGAAACGTGATGAAAACATCACTTTCAGTGTTTTTGACACTGTTGAAAAGATATACCACATAGTAATTCAAAAGGAAGTCAAAGTTATAAAGCAATGCAATTCAGTATCCCTGACAGGCAGTAGATGAGGCAAACTTCCTGTGACATGCTTTGTCAAAAGGGAGTGGGTGTAAAATGTGGATGTCCGGGAGTAAGAAAAATGAGTTTAAAAAAAAGTTTAAGTTTACAGGCTGAAAGACCTGCAAAAACCTGCACAGTATTACTTGGGTGATGAATAATCTCCATCAGGTAAAGTGATGAAGCATTCATAGCAGAACCAACTTCTGTATATTTAAAAGTATCACTGGCAACAATAGCATTCCCTTAAACCTACATCACAGTATTTTTCATTCAGTTAAGTATCTCTGTCAGTCTTTGTGTCTCACTAACCAACTATGGGCTCTCCTGGGACATAATATCTTTTCCTTAGATGACTTAGGATGCCCAGTGCCAACTGATTACTTAACAGAAGGAGTCATTTCATGCAAGCCTTAGGATAGTACTGCTATTTTCGTCTCCAAAAACATCACTAAAGATAGGTCTCAAATTTTAGAAACGACATGATGAGCTTATGTTTTCCCAGTCTTCATTTAGAAATAGAATATTCTAATATTTCATTCTCTGATGTGTTGGACCAAGATTCTACCTGTGAATATGCAAGGAACAGTAGATCCAAAATAACAATGGCCATATACCCTTTGCATGATCTTTTGGTTTTGAATATCTCCTGGAGGACACAGTGAACTGCAGCATCTCTATACCTTGTCAGGGTTCTTCTCAATGACCGAGGGCAGTGGGTGCCAATATGGCTCAAGAGGCTCCCGTGAGAGAGGAAGCCACAGCAGAAGAGGAATAGACAATTCTCTAATTATCTTGCACACAAAGAATCACTTTTGTGACTAGTGTTCCCATGTTTAAACATATCTTCCTACTGAGGAGAAGAGGGGTACTGACTTGTGGTGAGGCATCTACATGGACTAAGGACTGCCTGCAAGTTTGTTACTGTCAGACTATTTCTGAGAGCATCTCCAGTCTCTGAGGACACACGGATGGAGCCTGTTCCTTCATAAGCAGATGTTGGGTTAAAGGAATCCTTCAAAAAAACTCCCAAAGCACAGTCTATGAAGAAAAAACATTACTCTGATTTCAATGAAATTAAGGAATTTTGTGAAGAAGTTAATGGATGAAAGAAAGGGAGGTGATAGGTATAATGCCATAAACTAAGATTTGACTATCTGGAACCTACAGGGAATTCTTATAATCAACTAGAAAAGAACAAAGGAAGCAGACAAGCAGTTTACAGAAAAAGAAACCCTAAATGCTCACAAGAATTTGAAAGACCATTCAAAATTGAAATCAGAAAAGGCAAATGAAGACGTCAGTGATATACCCCATTATACCTTTTAAATTGGCCACGATTAGAAAGTTGGACATTGCCTAGCACCTGCAGAGATGTAGAGACCCTTGTGAACTACTAATGAGAAGGATGGCTGGTATAGGATCCTGGAAAGCAATCTGATATCACTCAGTCTAATTTTATAAACACACACATACACACACACATACATCCATTGAACACTATTGTGCTAATTCATCATACTTTTATGATCCAAACAAGGAGTAACAAATGGCACTCCAGAAATGCAGACTAGCAGCAAAATATAGTAAAATACTTTGGTGGATATGTGCTTGTGCATGAGTATGAATGAGAGAGAGAGAGAGAGAGAGAGAGAGAGAGAACATAAAGTATATGTGGTATATGTGGATGAGGATAGGGTAGAAATTATGTATCAGAGTTTTTTTAAAATGCATTTGTATACCTTCACAGAAAGCATACATTCTCCACTGGAAATGCCACTGCCCCTTCCTTTAGCTTACATGCAAAATTTCCCCTTTCTACCACCTTCCTGGCCCCTATAGACATTTGACTTCATATCCCCGTTATGCTGTCCTGCTCAAGGTATTCCCTCAAACACGTTGAGAACATTCAAAAAGTGAAGGGGGGCCCCTGAATATGCAGGATCCTGAATTCATAGAACAAAATGACTCAAGAGAAAAACACAACTTCATGAGGGAACTATAATCCTACACATTACACATTGCCGAAGAAAACATATGCAAAATGTTTTTTCATTATATTTTGCTTGATTTGGGTTGCTTGAACAGCAAGCTAAAGAAACTGAAGAGGAAAAGGACAGAACCTAAGAATTCTCTTTTTTTGCTTCACTTTGAGTCATTTGCAGAATGACACATCATAAGAAGATGGGAGCCAATTTTCAAATTTGGATCCCTCAGTCAGCCATCCATCCACAATACTTGGAAAGCCAGCAGCCCCTTCTTGCCAGCTTTAAGGGATTTAGTCTGCTAATAAAGGCTTTCCAAATGGACAGATGTATGAACACTGTTTCATGGGCCAGATACTAAAATCAAAACTCTGTCTGCAAAATTCAAGAGCAATGAGATTGTGTTGCAAAGGCTGGTTGGGGTGGGAGGGAGCATATGCAGCATGGAAGATTACTGCACACAGGCACCATTCAGTCTGTTTCTCTACAAATGCAGAAACATCTACTTTGTAATCAGAGGCCCTATGGATCTCTACTGTGTGCTTTACACAACCTTATTTCTGCTTAGTAATAAGGTTACACCTAGACAATGTACTACTAAGTATTAAGCAAATTTACCTGAGAAGAATTAAATCCAGTATTATCATATTCCTATTTGTGTCCAATTCTCAAATATGCCATTAGAAAGTACAGGAGAAATTAGGAAATTTTCTTATTTAAAGATAAAACAAGAAAAATTTCCAAATTATAGTAAGAGGAGAACTTTCAAAGTCATATATTTAAGTAGAAAAATGCCAATCTTTAAAACATATTGTTGCCTTTAATACCAACTTCTTGTTAAGCTGTTTATGTCTGCCCATTTGATTAACCTTTATTAAGTGCATCCTGCCTTCCAGGCACTACGCTAAGTAACATGTGTGTGTTTGTATGTGTATGATCACATTTAATGTTACAATAATCCATAAGGAGCATTTGATATATCTTTTGAAAAACCGTTTATACTTGGGAAACTCTTCCACCAACCATTTCATTATTTTTTAATCAATTAGTCATGATTTGCCTAGAACTAACCACACCTAGGTATACACACAAAAAATAATCACTTTCAAGACAGACAGACAGACAGACACACACACACACACACACACACACACACACACACACAATGTCCAAGAGTGTTCCTGGTAGCATTGTTCATCATGGCCCAATCCAGAAGTCACTCAAATGCTGATTAATATTGGAATAAATTTTTATTTATTAAAATGATGGAATACTATACAACAATGAAAAGGAGCAGTCTGCAAGTACTTGTGATACTGCAAATAAATGTCTTAGTCTGCTTGGGCTGCTATAACAAAATGCTATAAACTGGGTAGCTTATTGTGAAAGGAAAACAAATATTGGGGCCCCCAAACCACTAATCTAAAGAAAAAAGTCAAGCTGGGAACTGCTCAGGACTAACCTGCCTCCCATTCTATTCATAGTCATCTCCCTCTGCTCACTGAGATAGATGCTGCATATCTCATTGCCTCAGGCTAATCAGGAACTCAAAAGAATGCATCATTTGTCTCTCATCTACCTGTGACCTGGAAGCCCCTTCCCTGCTTCGAGTTGTCCCGCCTTTCTGGGCAGAACCAATGTACATCTTACACATGTCGATTAATATCTCATGTCTCCCTAAAATATATAAAACCAAGTTGTGCCCCAGCCACCTTGGGCACATGTCGTCAGGATCTCCTGAGGCTGTGTCAAGGGCATGCATCATCAACTTTGGCAAAATAAGCTTTCTAAATTAACTGAGACCTGTCTCAGATATTTGGGGTTCACATTATAACAGCAGAAATTTATTCCTCACAGTTCTGGAGGTTGGCAAGTCCAAGATCGAAATGCTGCCAGGTTCAATGTGTGATGAGGGGCTTCTTCCTGGGCCCTAGATGGCACTTCCAGCTGTGTACTCACATGGTGAAATGTATGAGAGGGCTTTCCTGGCCTCTTTTATAAGGGCACTAATCCTGCTTATGTGAGTTCCACTCTCATGGCCTCTTATCACCTCCTAAAGGCTCCACCTCCTAATCTCATTACCTTGAGGGTAGGATTTCAACATATGAACTTGCAGGGGACAAAATCATTCAGACCATCGCAGTAGACCTGACATAAATAATGCTGACTGAAAAAAGCAAGTGCAAAATGTATGTGCTGTGTGATTCCATTTACAGGCAAAACTAATCAAGGCAGGTGAAAGTCAGGATACTTGTTACTCTTGGGAGCATTCAGAATTTCTGGAAGCAGTACGAGGGAGGAACCTGGGCTGCTGGTAATGCTCTGATTTTTATCTGGGTGCTGGTGACATGAGTGTTCACTTTGGGATAATTAGAGCTGTGTTTTCTCTGTGCTTTGTATACTTCAATAAAAAGTTTGTGAACATAAAAGTAATCACATATATACAATTAATGATGAGAAGTATTTGCTATATAATATTTAAATTAAAACCTAAAAATCTTACTCCATGAATGCCACTTGGTAAATTTATTACTGTATATTGGCAGAGAACATAGAAAGTGATGAGAATATATTAAGGTTTTAGAGTTAATAGTAGGAGTATTTATTTTTGAACTTCTCTTGATGTTAGTATAACATTATGTCATTACTTTTAAACGGATAAAAGCAATATGTTCTGAATAAGATTCCTCTAACTGGCTTGTTCACCACAAACCTCTCTAAAACTCAAGGAGTTTCGGAGCTGGCACAAGTGTGCCCCGAAGGCCTAACTGCTTCATAAGCCAGTTGTGATTTATAACTGCACAATTACTCTTCTATCATCAGTGCTACTTTCAGATCACATAGAATATTAGGAATGTGCCTTGCTTGGGTTATTCGGATGGCAATGATGTCTCAGAACCAAGAGTTGGGGTCAATGACTCCTTCTCTGGCACTAAGCATGAAAACAAAATGGCCACATGCATGCTCACGTGTCCACACAACTGAATATGTTTTATTACTCACAAAGTGGTACTTCCACAACAGAAGCAAAATCTATAATCATATTATGGAAGGTTTTGTCTTCTAACTTTTCCAAAGAGAGGCACACCAGGCCATTTTGAACTCTAAGCTGAAAAGAAAAAGCAATGTCCTTTTAAATTCCCAATGTGAGGACACAGAGCAACAATCTGAACACCAGGTGGCAATTTGGTATCCTAACAGTAACACATAGGAAGAACAAGAAATTCTCCAGTTTCCACTGAAAGTGAATATTCATGGGCATACAAGGGCATGCCAGGAAGAAGATGGTGTTTTCCTTCCCCTTTTTGCTGTCTATCTCCTCCTATGATATATTTTCATAGCAAGAAGAGTTCCAGCTGACTGAAATTGAGGAAGATTTCATCCTAAATATAGGGACCTGCTGGTGCCATGTATGGCATTCCTTTCCTTTTTCTTCTACTTATTCTAAGTGTACCCAGTCATAACTTTATACATAAAGATTTCCCAAGGAAGCCCACTCCATGAAAAATTATGCCTTTCCCTTGACTTATTTCTCATTAGGGTAGCAAGTAAAATAAACCTACTAAACTAGTTTTTGCCTAACTGCAAAATGTATTGGTGGATCATAAAGATGTCCCATGGAAAGCAAGGGAAAGAAGCCATCTTAATTTTAAGACTAAGTGGAGCAACTTACAGGAGAATCTGGGGCAAAGCCTCAGATTTCCCCTACCCATTGTATTATTTCTCTTGTCTTGTATGTGTCCTCCTTTCCCAACTCCTCCTTCTCCTCCTCCTCTTTCACCTCTTCCTTCATGTCTCCCTCACTCCTTCTCATTCTTTGAAATGCTAAACATACTAACCATATAGGATTGCCGCCACCCCAGCATCATATTTGCAACTAATTAACTGCGAACCCTGAATTCCAACTCTAGACTAATGTTAAAGATTATTATAAAGTGAATACAGTTTATAAGAATGTATTGTATATTTCAAAATAGCTAGGTGATGGTATGATAATTCTGACTTGATTGTTACACAATATATACATGTATTAAAACATCACATTGTACTCCATAAATATATACAACTATAATGTGTCAATTAAAATTACAAAAAAGTAAAGATGACCAGAATAGATCTTATAATTAAAGAACATTGGTTAGGCATGGTGGCTCGTGACTGTAATCTGAACATTTTGGTAGGCTGAGATGTGAGAATAGCCTGAGCCCAAGAGTTTCAGACCTACCTGGACAACATAGGGAGACCCCTTCTCTAAATAAATAAATAAGTTTGGCATGGTTGCACATGCCTGTGGTCCCAGCTACTCAGGAGGCTAAAGTGGAAGGATTGCTTGGGCCCAGGAGGTTGAGGCTGCAGTGAGCTGGTATTTTGCCTTTGTGCTCCATCCTGGGCAACAGAGTGAGACTCTGTCTCAAAGAAAAAAAAAAAAAGGATTATCTTTTTGGTACTATTTGGTTCTACTGTCTTAGGTTTGTGGAAGATGTCTTTTTGGGATATAACACAATAAGCTCTGAGTTCATAAAATTTTAATGTTTTTAAACATTAGTTAAGGAACCCCACCCTAAAACACTCCTCCAATTTCCAAATATGAAAAAAGAGAAAAGCCACACTTTGCCTGACTAATATAGTTTGACGCTGTGTCCCCACCCAAATCTCATGTTGAATTGTAATCCCCACGTATCAGGAGAGGAGCCTGATGGGAAATGACTGGATCATGGGGATGGATTTTCCCTGTTCTGTTCTCATGATGGTGAGTTCTCACGAGATCTGATGGTGTAAAAGTGTGTGGCACTCCCCGCTTCATTCTCTCTCTCTCCCATCACCCTGTGAAGAAGATGCTTACTTCTCCTTCATCCTTCCGTCATGATTATAAGTCTTTTGAGGTCTCCCAGTCATGCTTCCTGTTAAACTTATGTAACTGTGAGTTAATTAAACCTCTTTTCTTCATAAAATACCCAGTCTCAGGTAGTTCTTTATAGCAGTGTGAGAACAAACTAATACACTGACTTAATCTGTGTTTTGCTGCTATAACAGAATACCACAGACTTAGTTATTTATATGAACAGACATTTATTGGCTTATGGTTCTGGAGGCTGGAAAGTCCAAGATTAAGGAATTGACATCTTGCCAGGGCCTTCTTGCTGTGTCATAACATAACAGAAGGCATCATATGGCAAGACAGTGAAAGAGACAGAGAGGGGCCAAAATCCTTACTTTATAAGGAAATTACTCCCTTGATAACAAACCTATTCCTCAATAACAGCATTAATCCATTCATGAGGGTAAAGCAATCATGGCCTAATCACCTCTTAAAAGTTCCACCTCTTAATATTGTTACAATGACAATTAAGTTTCCAACACTGCTTTTTGGGAACACATTCAAACCATAAAGCTGTATGAAATTCCCTTATGTATGTCCTGGACAGTGCGACTGTCATGGGCATGACTGGCATTCTGCAAATAAGACAGAAGATTCAGTACTAAAAACAAATATCATGTTACCATTTCAGCATGTTATCCTCCCATCTAAACCTTCTAATTGCCCTTGGAATAAATTCTAAATTGCTGGCAGATTCTGATGTGATGCAGAGTCTTGCATGTTGCCCTAACTCTTCTTGTATCTCTCTTTACTGTTCACTATGATTTTCTCTGCTGTCCTCCTTTATGTGCCTCAAACATGCCAAGATCTTTCCAACCTTAAGAGCTTTGTCTTGACTGTTCCTTATGCTTCAAAATACTCCACTCCCACCACCACCACATTTTCTTGACATGTTTGGCTCCTTCTCATCCTTCAACTCTTGTTTGAAAATTCACTTTGGATAAATCTTCACTGACCACCCTATCTATAATAGTTTGTTCAGACTTACCTTTTATTATATCATCCTCCTTATTAAAACTTATCCCAGCATAAAATTATCTTGCTTTTTATAAAATGTGTTTATTTTTATTTCCTCATACTGGAATATAAACTCCACAATTGCAGGAAAATTTTCTGTTTGTTCACTGCTTTTTCCTCATCACTGAAGAGTGCCTCCCATATTTGGCAGGCCAAATTTTTTTTTAGATAAAATAAAAAATGACTGTAAACTGGCAATTAAAATAGCTCTATTTCAAAATGGAAAATTAAAGCTACCTTAGTTTGAAATCGGAGCATTAAAATGTTTGCTGGTTAAAGATGGTAGATTCAGAATAGGTCATTGCTCCTGAACATTCTTTGTGACCTAGGTCTATGGAGGAACAGATATCAAGAGGGAGCCTTTGAGATCCATGTTTTAACAGGCTCCTTCAAGGTCCATACTGACAAATGTCAGCCAAGTGGAGGAGAGGGGCATTATCCCATTTTCAGATGAGTAGAAAAATAGGAATTTAGTTAAATGGTGCAGCTTCTGTGAAAAACTGCTTGGCACTTCCTCAACAAGCTAAACATAGAATTATCAGATGACTCAACAATTCCACTCCTAAGTATATGTCCAAAAGAATTGAAAACAGGGACTCAAACAGATAGTTGTGTGCCAATGTTCATTGTATCAGTGCTCACAATCGCCAAAAAGTAGAAACAAACCAAATGTTCATCAACAGATGGATGAATAACAAAATGTAGAATATACAGACAATAGAATTATCTTTATTAGCCATAAAAGGAATGAAATTCTGATACAGCTACAACTTGGGTGTACCTTTAGAACATTATAAGTGAAATAAGCCAGACATAAAAGGAAAACCATTATATGATTCCATTTATATGAAATATTTAGAATAGAAAAACTAATAGAAACAGAAACTAGATTAGATATTACCAGGGGCTGGCTGGGGAGTTTTTGCTTAATTATTACAGAGTCTCTCTTAGGAATGAAGAAGAAGCCACATGTTCCAAGCCACAGATTGGGAGAAATATTTGTGAAACACATATGTGACAAATGACTGTTAGCCAAACGCTCAAAGATTTCTTAAAACTCTGCAATTAAAAAAATTATAAAATGAGTAAAATATATGAATAAAGACCAAGAAGATGTGCAAATGGCAAAAAACATAGGAAATATGCTTAACCTCATATGTCATTAGAAAATTACAAATTAAAAGAACTACACACCGATTAGAATGATTAAAATCCAAAACATGGACAAGTCTTGTCATCAAATGCTGACAAGAATGTAAACCAACAGGAACTCCCATTTATTGAGAGTACAACCTATCAAAACTAAATCATGAAAAATTGAAAATCTAAATAGACCAGTAACAAGTAAGGAGATTGAAACAATCATCATATATCCCATTAATGAAAAGCCCAGGACCTGATGGCTTCATGGGTGAATTCTACTAAACATTTAAAGAAGAATTAATACCAATCTTTCTTAAACTCTTTCAAAAGATTCAATTAGAGGAAACAATTCCAAACTCATTCTGTGAGGCCAGCTTTACTCTGCTAACAAAACCAGGCAAGAATATTACAAGAAAATAAAACTATAGGCCAAATCCTTAACAAAGCATAGATGCAAAAATCTTCAACTAATACCAGCAAACTAAATCCAACAGCACAGTAAAAGGACCATACACCATCATTAAGTGGGATTTATTCCTGGTGTGCAGGATGGTTTAACATAAACAAATTATTAACTGTGAAAAAATATATCAACAGAATAAAAAATGAAAATCATATGATTATGTCAATAGATGCAGAAAAAGCACTTGAAAAAATTCATTACCCATTTATATAAAAATTTCAACAAATTTTGTATAGAAGGAATATATGTTAACATACTGAAGACCATATATGATAAGCCCATAGATAATATCATAGAGAAAAGCTGAAAGCCCGCTTTTGCCACTTCTATTCAACATATTAATGGGAGTACTAACCATAGCAATTGGTTAAAAAAAAAAAAATCCAGATGAAAATGAAAGAACTAAAACTGTCTGTTGTTTGCAGATGACATGATCCTATATATAGAAAAACCTAAAGACTCCTTTTAAAAATGTCAGAGCTAATAAACTAATTCAGTTAAGTTATAGGATACGAAATCATCATATGAAAATCAGTTGCGTTTCTGTATACTGACAATTGACTATCCAAGAAAGAAATTAAGAAAACAATCTCATTTACAATAGCATCAAAAAGAATAAAATAGGAATACATTTAACCAAGAACTTGAAAGATTTGTACATTAAAAACTATAAAACATTGATAAGAGAAATTGAAGGAGATATAAATAAATGAAAAGATATTCCTTGTCCATGGATTGGAAAAATTAATATTGTCAAATTATCCACACTACTCAAGGTGATTTACAGACCAAGTGTAATCCCTATCAAAATTCCAGTTTTTTATAACAGAAATAGAAAAAAAAACTAAAATTCTTATGAAACCACAAAAGACCACTGAATAACTAAAGCAATATTGAGCAAGAAGAACAAAGCATGCGGCATCACACTTCCTGATTCCAAATTATATTTCAAAGCTATAGAAATCAAGACACTATGATACTTGCATAAAAGCAGACACATTGATTAACAGAACAGAATAGAGACCCCAAAAATAAACCTGATTTTATTGTTGTATTTGGCTGTTCTTGCATTGTTATAAAGAAATACCTGAGACTGGGTAATTTACAAAGAAAAGAGGTTTTCTTGGCTCGAGTTCTGCAGGCTGTACAAGCATAGTGTTGGCATCTATTTGGCTTCTGGAAAGGCCTCAGAGAGGTTTTACTTGTGGCAGAAGGTGAAGTGGGACCAGGCACATTACATGGCAAAAGCAGAAACAAGAGAGAGTGGCAGGGGGTGGAGCTACACATGATTAAACAACTAGATCTCAGGAGAACTTACTCACTATTGTGAGGACAGCACCAAGCCATGAGGGAATCCACTCTCATGATCCAATCAGCTTTCACCAGGCTCTACCTCCAACACTAGAGATTAAAATTCAACATGAGATTTTGGCAAGTTCAAATATTCAAACCGTATCAATCATCAACTAATCTTTGATAAAGGTGTCAAAAATACACATCAGGGATAGAATAGTCTCTTCAATAAGCGTTGCTGGGAAAATTGGATATCCACATGCAAAAAAAATTAAAAGTGGATCCTTATTTTCTGCCATACATAAAAATCAATTCAAAATAGATTAAAGACTTGAACGTAAGATCTGAAACCATCAAACTCCTACAAGAAAATGCAGATGAAAATTTCCATAACTTTGGTCTTGGAAATGATTTTTTGGTATGACACCAAAAGCACAGGCAAGAAAACAAAAATTAAAAAGTGGGCTTACATCAAACTAAAAAGTTTCTGTACAGGAAAAAAAAAAAGAGATTTATAAAATGAATAGGGAACCTATGAAATGGGAGACAATAGTTGAAAGCATATACTTGATATGAGGTTGATATCTAAAATACATAAGGAATCAATGTAAGTCAACAGGTACTAGTCATAATAATAATCTGATAAAAAATGGACAAAGGACCTGAATGGACATTTTTCTAAAGAAAACATACAAAATGGCTAATACATGTGTAAAAAAATGCTCAACATCATTTATAATCAGGGAAATGCAAATGTAATATTACCTCACACCTGTTAAGATAGCTGCTGTCAAAAATTCAAAAAATAACGAATCGACAAGGACATGAAGAAAAGAGAAGACATATATACTGCTGGTGGGAATGTCAATTGGTACAAACATTATGGAAAATAATATAGATATTCCTCAAAATATTAAAAATAGAACTACCATATGATCCAACAATCCTACTCCTGGGTATTTCCAAAGGAAATGAAATCAGTAACTCGAAAAAAATAGCTGCACTCCCAAGTTCACTGAAGCATTATTCGCAATGGCCAGGACATGAAAACAGCCTAAGTCTCTTGACAGATGAATACGTAAAGAAAAAGTGAGACACACACACACACGCACACAGACACACAAATAGTAGAATGTTATTCTGCCTTAAAAAAGAAGGACATCTTGCCATTTGAGAGAGCATGGATGAACCTGGAGGACACTTATTTCACTATGCAAAGTGAAATAAGCCCAGACCTGAATGATAACAAATACTGCATGATCTCATAAATATGTGGGATGAGGCCATTCTTGCATTGCTATAATGAAGTACCTGATACTTGGTAATTTATTTTTAAAAAAGTTTTAATTGGCTCCCAGTTCTGAGGCTTTACAGGAAGCATGGTGCTGGCATCTGCTTGGCTTCTGAGGATGTCTCAGGAAGCTTACAATCATGGCAGAAAGCAAACGGTGAGCAGACACATCACATGGTCAGAGCAGGAACAAGAAAGAGTGGGGGAAGGAGAGGTCACACACTTTTAAACAACCAGACATTGTGAGAACTCACTCACTGTCTCACAAAGACAGCATCAAACCATGCAGAATCCACCCCCATGACCCAAACACCTCCCACCAGGTCCCACCTCCAACACTGGGGATTGCAATTCAATATGAGATTTGGGTGGGGACAAACATCCAAACTATATCATATGTGGAATCTAAAAATGTCAGACTCATAGAAACAGAAAGTGAAAGGTTTGTTACTGGGTTTTGGGGGGCAGCAGTGGTAGAAATAGTGTGATATGTGATGTTGGTCAAAGGGTTCGAACTTTCAGTTAAAGGATTAATAATTTCTGGAGACCTACTGTGCAACATTGTGACTATGGTTAATAATAATGATGTACTATATACTCAAAAATTGCCAAGAGAGTAGATTTTAAGTATTCCCACCACAAAAAGGAAAAAGCAACTATGTGGTGTGATAGATACGTTAATTAACTTGATTGTGGTCATTGTCTCACAATATATATGTATTATTAAAACATCACAATTTATATCTTACATATATACAATTTTTACTTGTCAATTATTCTTCAGTCAAGCTGGACAAAATTACAACAAAAATACTTCTTTAGAAATAAAAGAAATTAGCTACAAAATCCCCAAAAGACACAGAAGAAGCTTGAATGCATATTACTACCAGAAGTAAGCCAATCTAAAAATGCTACATACTACATGTTTACAATTACAGCATATGGCATTCTGGAAAAGGCAAAACTATGGAACCAGTAAAAAGACCAGTGGTTCTCAGGATTTGGGGGAAAGGAGGAACAAATAAATGGAACATAGTGATTTTTAGGAAAGTGAAGCTATGCTGTGTGGTACTATAATGGTGAATACCTGTTATCATATATTTGTCAAAACTCATAGAACATACAATACCAAGACTGAAAACTAATGTAAATTATGAATTTTGAGTGATAATGTGTACATTTTGGTTTATCAATTGAACAAATGTACCACTCTGGCACAGGATGTTCATGAGAGTGCCTGTGTTTGTGGGGAGGATAGATATGGGAACTCTTCGTACTTCCTGTTTGACTTTGCTATGAGTCTTCAGCTGTTCCACAAAGTAAAGTCCTGTTATAATTAATTACTGGTTTAAAAAACAACCATAGTTTTGGAAATAGTAGTGACATTTGCACAACATTGTGAATGAAATGAACACCACAGAACTGTAGACTTAAAAGTGACCACAATGGCAAGTTCAGCAACATTGGGTGGGTTTGCAGCACCCAGAGCTGAGTGTCAGCACCTTGGATAGAAGATGAGCTCCATATGCCATCTGAAGTTGTTTAATAGATATCAGACTTGAGCAAGGGAGAGTCATAGACATAGGAGCATAAATAGGCTATTACTAACTCCATGACAGGACCCTGTGGATGCTCAGAAATATCTGAAAAAGGAAGAGTTGCTGCTGCAATTCTGTTTATGGTTAGTATTATGAATTAATTTATTCCCCATATGAGAAGGAGGCCTAGGGAATGTGAGTTACAGAAACATACCAGAATATATAAGCTGTAGATTATCTTTCTGCCTAATTCTGAAGCCTACTGTACTCAATTCCCTTACCTTTGTTGAGGGCCCTACCATTTTCATAGACCCTCAAATTTAAAACCTTGAAGAAAATTGAGATTCTACCTCTGCCTCACCCCTCTCATACCCAGTCACTCCCTGAGTTTTGCAGATTTCTGCTTTTCAACGTCTCTCACATTTATTTTCTTTTAAACATCTTTTTTCAGGCTTTTATTACACTTGCTTTGCTTACAGCAAAAGTTTTCACCTGTTTCTAGTTTATGTTCCTCCCCTTTAATCTCATCTGTGCATGCTTCTGCCAAATTTGTTTTCCTAACATCCAAGCTTGTCACTTGAGTTCAAGATAGACTTGTCATTCCTGATCACCTGCCAAAGTGCCTCACTCTGGAATTCAAGTTCCTCCACAACATAGGCATCAGTTTGCAGAGTATGTATTAGAGGTCAACATCTGATAACGAAAAACGATTGAGCAGAGGAATCAGTCAGAAAGTAATACAAGCCTAACAAAACCTTGGCCATCCCATCAGGGAGCTTTCCAGAGAATATTGCCCATTAAGCCTCTCTTCAGGCTTAAATGATCTCACATTTATAATACTTTCAACCACCTGCCTTAGAAATAGTCATGACCTGGGGCAAAGTGATTCTCCACAACTGAGGCATCCTTTGAAGCAGCTGAGAGGTGGAGGCTGTCTTTTAACCAAATTTCCTGCACCTGGGCACAGACGCAGTAGGATGCAGGTGGAGAACCTTCTTTCTACCATGACAAACTTCCCAGCCTTCTGTCTCTCGCATCTCCGTAATGCATATGCTTGGCTCACGTCAGTTAGTCTCTTAACAACACTCCCCAATCTCATGCTATGTTTGCATATACAATTTTCCTTGATCTTATGAACCCCATGAGCTCCCTTTGTTTCAATGTCTTAAGATCACTCAATGCCCATCTCAAATATTGCCTTCTACAGAGAACTTTTCTTGAACTTACTAATTGAATATAATCTCACCTCCCCTAATTTCTTGGATTACACAGCTGATAGTACTGCTTTTAAGCACTGTTATTTTTATTCTCTTCCTTGAACTGATATAAATATTATGCAGATGATATGTTTAATTTACTTTTATAACTCTTGAAGAATCTGGCATGGTACTGTGATTTGAGAGACCAAACTAGAACCCCTTTATCAACTAAGACAGACCCTAAGGTTGAGAAAACGAAGTTACTTATGAGTTGAGAGTTCAAGGCCCCAGCGGCAGCACAAATTTCTAAGTTTCCAGGACTCTAAACTCCCTAACAATAGGACTATCAGACTGCTCCTAACTCTGATCTACCACCAGAGCACTGCAACTCTGATTGGACAGAGAACCGGCCTCACAAACATTATTTCCTAATGAGTTACTGCAGATGTTAAGTCAGTTTCAGACAGCTTTGAGAGGCTGCACACAGATTGCCGTCATGTCCCATAGCTCACCTTTTGACATAAAGAGGGAAATTCTACCACATTTTAATGCTAAAACGCCACCCCGGGGTGAACATGGGATGTATGTTACTTATATGTTTACCCATTGTGCATGGACTCAGCTCCCCTCAAAAACAGGTATAACTTCTCCCCCAAATCTGCTAAATATGTATGACTCTATTGTGTAATATGGACTCTGTGAGGCATAAAATTCTACCTGTCCTCCGCCTCGTGGAAGGGAGGGTACACCCAAATACGGTGCCCTACTTTTTTTCTACCTTTATTTACAGACATATCCAGTTAGTTGTAGGTGCAGGTGCTGATGCTGGAGATGCTAGAGTTAAGAGCTTGAGTAAGCCTAGCAGAGGAGAGAGTGAGGGGATGGAGAGAAAGACCAGAAATGCATATTCCAACAGGGCTCCCAACCTTCATAGAAATGTGGACAGGAAGAGGAAAAAGAAGGGGACAGTGTGTGATTTTTAAATATGGAGAGTAATTTTCTGTTCTGGTTTATGAGCTGACTCTCAATGCAATTACAAGAGAGAAATTTTCCAGAGATTTTTTAGCATGACACCATTATTGGAAGAAGTAAATACTAGTTTTAAGGACATTCATTTTGATGTGCAAAATAAGATGTATTTATTTGAAAAGCAGTTCTATTAACAGCAGTGTTTCTAAAAGTGTGATACTGGACCAACGATATCAGAATCACCTGAGAACTTATTAAAAATGTAAATTATCAGGTCTACCTACCCCTACACCTGCTAAATTAAAAACTGTGTATTTCAATTGGTCTTCTACAAGATTCTGAGGCTTGGTGAGGTGGAAAACTACTGCGTTAGAACCACATATTTTTCAGCATGATCTTCTTGAATTGTATACATTAAGCTATGTCTAATATGTTTCAGTACAGCTGGTTTAAAATTAGAAAGTAAGATGACTCCTTGTGCTAATTCTTTTTTTTTAAGTATGCAAAGCAATTCTTTTTAATGGAAAAAACATTAATTACGATCCTATAGAAACAGCTGTCTATCGCCCAGGGAGCCTTCCGCTTAGAAAAGTAAAATTTCATACTAAAACAAGTATGCTGTTTATTCAGAGATGAGTACAGAAACCATTTGTTGGTGCATTATCTACATAAATTACATTTGTTTATAATATTAATCAATCAACCACATTAAATATTTCACTTTCTTGGGAACATTAGAGAAAACCACTTTATCAAAGTAAAAAGTTAGGTAAGGATAGGAAGGTTGGAAAATTACATATAGTACTCAAACTGATGAGTTTTCTAAATATTTTTAACATGGAAAGATATATGAGTCAATATGATGCTAGGGACTCATAGGCATATTTTATGAAAATACTTAATAGGCAGAGGTTACACCTAAACCTATGATATTATTAGATTTCATAAATTAAGTGATGACTGGTAAAATACTCAAACACATCTCTCTTTACATGGTGACCTAGTTCATCTTTATTTTTTTCCTCTTTCATTTTTAAGACATAACCTATCATGATTGCTTTGTATGTGTAGGGAGCTATGTATTCACAGTTAGAAAATGATGCCTGTTAGATTTTCCATTAGAGTGTTTTAGCATTGCCTGCAGAAATAAACCATATTCTTATTGCATTTATATATTTACATGCTTTTCATTCAAAACTGAGTTTATGATTTGATACATGTGCATCTAGTCAATCTCATTACATTGAAACAAGACAATTGGAAAGAGACACATATTGCTGAGAGATAATATAAGATACCCAGAATAAAATCTGGGTTTAATACTGATTCTGACACTTTTGAGTTCTATGATCTTATAGATATCACTGTATTTAATGTTTCTGGTTCCAAGGTTCTCATCTCTAAATGAAACTAAAAATTATATAAAATTCATAGAACTATCATGAGTATGTCAGCAGGCTAATTGTTCTTCATATGGCCCATCTCAGGGACATCCCTCTCTCCATATACAAGGCAGTCACTAAATGCTTGAAGGGGGCAAGTTTCTTTTGGAATATACATACTCTATAGGCAAAGTACATGCGTGCTTAGTTCTGTCTGTACTTTACCTATAGAGTATATACATACTCTATAGGTATATATATACTTACTCTATAGTATATACGTACTCTATAGGCAAAGCACAGACAGAACTAAGCAGTACAGGAACAGAGGTAAGCATGAGGATGTCAAATGTAGGAAGTCCCAGAAAACATTAGAAAGGCATATCTGTGGTAACAGGCCATGTATACTGTAAACAAATTTAAGCAAATTTCTGAAGGGCCTGGGAAGTACCAGCTGCCATCTTGGCTATGTGTAATGAATAAATTGCAGTCTCTTTCCTCCTATTAATATGAAATTCTAGCTCTCCTACTCCTTTGCTGTGGCCAAGGTTAAGAACCACAGAGACAGAGTTATGGAGCACTCTTTTATCTAGACTCCAAATTTGTACTATGGCTTGCAACAAGGCTGAGTTGTCAGGAGTATGCCAAAGGCTCCAGCTGTGGAAAGGCTGTAAGGCTGTTCAGGAAGAAGGGCTAGAATTTCCCTTTCCATGTCATGCAGACATTGTCCCACATTTAATATAACGACCCTAGTTCAGGATTCAACCATCTCTAATAGATCTCTCTTTCCAATAACGAAGTGCTTCCTGGATTCAGATTCAGAAACTCAGCACAGCTATATCTGGCACCTATCATGTCAAAAATAAATGAGCACAGATGAATACAGGAAGGTGCAGTCAGAGGAATGGAGGAAAAAGACAGCAAAAATACTTTCTAAATTGTTTTCTAAGCAGTAATCACTTTTACTTTGGGGAACACCACCAGCAATCTAGTATTTTTTAAAGGATATATTTTCCTACAGAAAAGTGTTGGACTTTTCCACATTAGGAATATCTGAGAACACATTTCCCAGCTTACGACTTCTATATGTTTAAACATAAACATAAATACATAAACATCTATATATTGAAATATAGAGTGGTAGATACACACCTAGTTTTTTTAAAGGCTATATTCTCCTAAAGAAAATTATTGGACTTTTCCAGGTTAGGAATATCATAGAACACATTTCTCAGCTGATGACTTCTATACTTTTAAATATAAATGTAAATACATAAACATCTATGTTTAAATATAGGCAGGTAGATACACACATATGTATATAAGGAGATAGTCATTATTCCATATACTCTGTAACTCAAGTTGAGGGATAAATGTTTGGAGACTAAAGTCAACCATAATAGTAAATAAATGGACTTAAAGTCTATGTGAGTGAAATGGTGAAATAGTTTGACATAAAAAAGCTGTTACTATTTTTCAGATTACTTGCTACTATGACTGTTCAGACTTAGAAAAAGAAAACAAATAAATCACAAAATTATTTTATATGTTTTAATTCAATGATGAGCTAATTTAAACAAGATGCATTTATTAATATAAAAGGAAGGAATTTTATTGTATCATGACTACAGGTAATTTTATATGGTGGTTTTCAGGACGTCTTTTGAGTTGAGGAGCATATTGTTTACCACAGTAAAGGGCTATAAAGTGTGTAAAAAACATAAAGCAAATACTGAAGAAAACATGTTGCAACCCAGATGACAATAGGTTAATTGTATTACCATTTAAAGCACTCATTTAATATAAGAAAGGTTGAAAACTTGATTGCCAAATGGGCAAAAGACAAGAATAAAGAGCTCACAAAAATGCAATAGTTTATGAACAGATAGACGTAACAGAAGAAATCCAAATTAAAACAAAAAGTACTGTACCATTTTTCTTTTATCCTGTTGGCAAAGATAAAGTATTGGCACATAAGAAAATGAGCAGTGTTCTACATGACTAAAAACGAGCATCCAAAAAGTTGTCAGCACTATCAAAATTAATATGCATGTAGACTTCCATCTAGAAATTCTACTTCTAGAAATTCATCCAACATGTTTATACATAAACGTGCACAAAGGTATTTAAAAGAATGTTCTTTCCAGTATTGTTACTTCAAATTTAAAAGACCAGAAATAACCTGAGTGTTCAATAAGAGTAGACTGATCTCATAAACTGTGGTTTATAGTACAATTAACTACTATGTGAACATAAAGAAAAATGTTATGGTGAAATGGAACGCTAAGTTAAATAAATAACAATGTGTTGTGTGTAATATACTGAATTCTGCGTTAAATTTTTTAAAAGTCAGTATATAACATCACTACTACTAAGATATATCTGCATCATGAACCTCTGATATGATGCAGACAGACCTGGAATTCTTGACAAAGATATACAAATATCTAATCATGAGAAACAGAGGAACTCAAATTGATAGACATCTTCCAAAGTCACTAACTAGAAGTCATAAAAAAAAATCACGGTAATGAAAGATAAGGAAAGACTGAGGAACTGCCCAAGTCTAAAGGAGACTGAGATTCAATAACTTAAACTGTATCCTGGAATAGAAAAAAAGACACTAGCGCAAGAGATTGGTGAAATTCAAATGGTATATTGTCAACTTATTATTATTATTGACCTGATATTAACTTTTTGGCTGTGATAGTTGTACCATTGTTCTTTAAGTTGTTAGCATGAGAGGAAATAACTAAAATATAATATATACGTGAACTATCTGCACTATGATTGTAACTTTACAGTAAATCTAAAATTATTTCACAATAAAAATTTTAAAAACTGGGTATGGTGGCTTATGCCTATAATCCCAGCACTTTGCAAGGCCATGGTGGGTGGCTTGCTTGAGCCCAGGAGTTTGAGACCAGCCTGGGTAATGTGGCAAAACCCTGTCTCTACAAAAAATACAAAAAATTAGCTGGGCATGGTGGTGCATACCTGTAGTTCCAGCTACTTGGGAGGCTGAGGTGGTGGGAGGATCACTTGAGTCTGGGAGATGGAGGTTGCAGTAAGCCACTGTACTTCAGCCTGAGCAATACAGCAAGACCTTGACTCAAACACATTTTTTTTAGTCATCACAAGTATTATATATGAACTTATAGGCATAGGATATTTCTGTAGGCACAATAAACTATTGACAATGATAACATCTGGGAAGTGTATAAGAGGAAATGGGTGTTCTGGGGAAAAAATGGATATTCATTGTATTTACCCCACCTACTTTTTAACAATATGCATATGTCCCATGTTCGGTAAAATTTAGTAAATCAAGAGTAAAGAAGCAATGATTTAGTCTGTGAACATTACCTTTGTAATACTAAAAATCAGCTTTGATAATATTTTAAGTTTCCTCAATGATTATTACAATGCCTTCATAAAAAGTATTAAAATGAAACTGCATATAAACTATTGTTCTGTGTATGTGTGTGTACATGTATGCCCACATATGGACATATATTCTTAAAAAAAGAGACTTAAAATTGATATTGTATAAATTGAACTTTAAAATATGAAGAAAGATAACCTCTGATATTCTTTGTATCATTTTGAGTACAATTGAAATGAATTCTGCAAGATACACCTTCCTAATGCAGTGAACTCTACTTATTCAAGCTGAAGTTACTATCGTTTTGAGCAACTTTTGATGCTGATTCACCAACTATGAGTACAAAATCAAATTAGGCCGGCCATGAGAACTCATGCCCCTCTAAGGACATTATGTATACTTGAGGTGTTCACTTCTGAATTTTCTTCCTAATGCAGAATCTAGTAAAATTCTCTGACATAAATTTTTGTGGAACAAATATATTAACATAATAATGTCCTGTGCACTTAAATTATTTATCTACTTTTAATCATCTAGTTTCAATATAGCCAATATGTGCACTGGGATGTATAAATTTACACAGCAGAGAAAACCCTGCAAAGACAATTTCTGTAATTGAAAAGTTTAGTAGGAAGGTATAAAACAAAGCAGAGATTTTCATTTCACTGCATACTCTTCCTATACTCATTAAGGATGTTTAGGTCTGACTAAGAGTGCTAAATACAACAGGAAGAACAAAGTGTTTCTTTATTAGCATTTATAATGCTTCCATTTGCTGAAAATGTGGTTAATTTGCATTGTACAAAGCCTTCTTTTAAAAAATATATGGTTTCATTACTTTTTTCCATACTAGAAAAAGTGTTGGTTTTTTTTTTTTTCTAGTGAATGATAAGCTGTTCCCAGTATTGTTCTCCTTCTGCAATTGATTTTCTAAAAAGTAAGTTTTCAAGATGTATCTTGTTTTGTACATAAGACCAAATGCAAGAGTGTTTTCATATTCTGGGTCACTTGTTGAATGGAGCTGAAGCATTATTAAAGTAAAGGAACAAATGAAGCCATTATTAGTAGTAAAGGAACAAATGAAGACCTGAAGGAAAGAACAATACCACATTTTAGTTGTGCTAGTTAATTGTCTATTTTCTCCAGCAATCACTTGAAGAACATTCTTTGTCATCTTCAGAAATAAAACCTAGCTCGCTCTTTTCATAGCATAAGAGCCTCTAAAAGCCTATTGCAGGCTTTTGTAATATGGGTGCTAGGAAACCACAGAATGAAAAACATGAGTTCAATTAATTTTTTTCCCAGTCATGAAGTCATCTGCGAAAATCAATTTTGTCCATGACTCCCTTTCTACGGGCTTACTTTTGATTATTCTCTGGTTCAGTATGAAACATATGATAAGTTCCTTTATTTTTGTGCGTGACATTTATAAAGTGATCAGAAATGGTTGCTGAAGTGCTTTCAAAGCAGAAAAGCTCTTTCGGCAAATTCAGAAAATTTATTCTTGCCAGCATGCGCATTTCAAATGTTAAAAATAAGTTTGTGTTCATTCCAGAAGATCATTGGGTCCAAAGGTGTAATTGCAGCTGTGACATATTATAATTCAGAGGTGGATAGCCTATCAGAATAGTAAGACAAAACTCCTTATTAACTCTTTGTGGAGAGTTCTCTTTCTGTATATGTGTTTCTCCTATATTGCAAATATTTTAAGGAAGCATCAACTTGGGTTTCTTTTACCTAGACACACTTGGGAATAAATGCTTACTTTGATGAGTAGACATCATGTGTTTCAGCTGCACACCTTCAATTACAAGTGAGAATCAGGTGTGGAAAAATATGCCCATTTCATTCAGGATCTTTAAATCTTTTTTCTTTGAGATTGAAGAGAACTCATGTCTCTTGAGTCAAGGGCTCTGTCTAAAACCTTTCCAGAATGATCTCATCCATATCCATAGATTCAAATACTATCTAGATGCTGATGACTCCCATTTTAAAATTTATGCCCCAAACTTTCTCCCACTCTCTGAATTCTCATTTCAAATTTTCCACTACACAGCTCTACCTGACTGTAACTTGTTCAAGGAGAATTAACATTTATTTTAATCTCACTGTGTATCAAGAGTTATGCCAGTTTCTTTACAGCTTTACATACCTACCTCACTTATTCCTGGGTTATATGCTCTTTGAGGGTAGACACTGTATGTTTTTACATTGCTATGTCTCCAGTGCTGGATACCATGTCTACTCTATGGTTTTTGCAAACATTTGTAGAATAAATGAATTAATCTTCACAACAAATCTGTGAGTACCTGGAGTTAAGCCAACTGTAAGGTTAAGAGCACAGTCCGCCAGACTTCCAAGTCTGCTCAACACTTCTAACTACAAGGAGTTACTGTGCAACTAAAAGTTAGGGGGAAAGTATACATAAGAACATCATCACTTCTGACACGAACTGCAAGTTCAGGAGTTTCTCAACACCAACCTCACGTTTAATAATTTGCTACAGTCTCACAGAACTCAGTGAAAGCTATTGTACTCACAGATATGGTTTATTAAAGGAAAGGCCACATATTAGAATGAGCCAAAGAAAGAGATGCTTATGATGGAGCCTAGGAAGGTCTCACATGTGAAGATTTCATTGTTTCCAGGATGCTTTACCTTCTTGCCATTGATGCTTGGCAATATGCACAATTGTTGCCAATCCTGGAAGCTCATTTGAGCCTTAGTGTTTAGAGTGTTCACTGGGGTTCCATTAAGTAGACATGATTGATTGATTGACATACAATGTGGTCCAAGGAGACCATACATGAGTTACCTTCTCAGCGTAAACTTCAGGTTTGGTCCTAAGGTCCCAATGTGAATGACAATGACATTCCTATTGCTTGGGAAATTTCAGAGGCTTAGAGGCTACCTCCAAGAAGCCAAGGACAAAGGCCAGACCTCTCCTTGAGCAAGGTCAAGTTCTTTACTAGATACTGATTATATCCATCTTATGCATTAAATATTATATACGATAGTTAAGACAACTAGAGTTGGACATAAGACTGCTTGTTTCCGAAATCCATCTTCTTTTGAATATATCTGCCCTCTAAAACACAAATTCTTTTCCCATATTACTAACCAGTTCCACCTCTTGCATTTTTTATCTTGGTTAATGCCATCAACATATTTTTAATTTCTCAGTGTACAAATATTTGTCTTGTCTTCCTACCTCTATCTCACTACGACAATCCAATTAGTTGCCAAGTCGTATCAATTCAATTTGCTTCAGACATGCTTCTTCAATTTGGCCCTTTCTCTTCAGTCTTTGCTGTTAATCTGTTAGTCCCAATTTCGTCATTTCTGACTTGAATAGTGCCACGTTGCTTTAACTAATCTCTCTGCATTATCCACCCACACTCACTATTTTCTGCTTCATCATCATATTGACCTACAAAACAAGCAAAGGTGTTCATATCACTATTCTTAAAAATTTGTGCTGGGGCTGGGTGTAGTGGCTAACGCCTATAATCCCAGCATTTTTGGAGGCGGAGGCTGGTGAATTACTTGAGGCCAGGAGTTTGAGAACAGCCTCGCCAACATGGTGAAATCCGGTCTCTATTTTCTATTTTTTATAAAAAGAAAATTTAAAAAAAAGAAAATTTAAAAAGTTGCATTGGATCCCTGATGCTTGTAAATAAAATTCAATCTCTTTAGTATGGGTTACTTGGACTTGAACAATATAAACCTAAACTAATTCTAACCTCCTCTCCCAACACTATCCTGTGCATATTCTATGATCTCTATGGATTTTAATCATCCCAAGAACGTAATAGGTCCAATCACAATTTCATGTTTCTTTCATTAGTTTTTGCAAGAATTGTCCTTGTCTCCTTCTTTATCCATCACAATCCTTCTAATTAAGATCTAGTTTAAATGTTACCTCATTGGTGACATTTTTATTCATTTCTCCAGACAAAATTATTTGCTCTTTCTTCAGAGCTTCCACCATTTATTGTACCCATTTTTGTAATAGTGTCCAACATATTATATTTTAATTTATTGACTTGATTATGCTTTTAAATATACTTTATACACTTTACGATGACAGAAACTCTGTTTAGCAAATGTTTAGAAAGCTCTGTTTACAAAGCTCTTTATACTTAGTAGGTGATCATCATATAGTTTCTGAATCACATAAACTCTTTGGATGAGGCACCATGTAATGTTTAGCAACTGTACGTGCCATGGCTACCACATGGTATGGGCTAAATAAATCCTTGTATAAAAACTAAACTGAGTAAATGAATAATGAATGAGTAAGTGGAGGAATGAATATCCAGTCTCTGGAAATATCATCTAATTTGTCATTGAATCACCCAGGTCATTGAGTTTAATATACTTAATTTTTTAGATTAAATAATGAAAATAGCTATCCTGAAATAAAATAAAAACAGGTTTTCAAAATTAATCTAATTCCCTAGGGATCCTTCTATGCGTTTTAATAATTTCAACGTAATAAACAGTTATTTGGGGCATACGACATGTCTGGTACCCTTTTGTAGGCCCTAAGCAGTTCTCAAAGATAAATAACAGACAGAGCCTCCCTCTAGAAAGCTCAGAGTACAACAGTGATGGGACAGTTAGAGGCCATGGAGTGTGAAATTATACCACAAAACATGTTCTAAATAGTGTCAGGATTTGGAGTAGGAGTGATCAAATCCATTTTGAGGGTCGGCCAATGCTTCACGCCTTGGGGAGGATAAGACCACATTGAAAAAGGCAGAGCTGAGAGAAAGAGGCACTCTTATTGAAGATAATACCACACGTGGAGGCTGGGAGTATCAGAGGACAGGTTGTCAGTTTGGCAGTGAACTGACAACCTGTGTGTACGTAAAGCAATGTTTCTCCAAGTGTAAATCCATGTGACCTCTAGGAGTCTCTGAGACCCTCCCTTTCAGATAATTCATGAGGTAAAAATCATTCTCATAATAACCATAAGATAATAATAGTTAAAAAAAAGTGTTTGTATTTTTACTGATGGTACAAAAGCAATGGTGAGTAAAACTGCTGGTTCATTATTAGAAATTAAGGCCACGTCAACAAACTATGTCTACTCGTAACTGTATTCTGCATTGTCATACATGCAAAGAAACAATGAATGATTTTTTTCGGTTTCACTTAAGAATGTCCCTGAAGAAGCAGTTAACATTTCTAATTTTACTAAATCCTGATCCTTGAGTACATGTCTTTTAAATATTCTCTTTGACAAAATTGAAAATATGCATAAAGTACTTTTGTCTATAGAAGTAAAACCATTATGTCAAGGAACAGTACTTGTGTGGTGGTTTGAGTTATGAGCTGAAATAGCTACTTTTCTTCATAGAACGTTTTTACATGAAAAAAGTGACTGACAAACTATTATTATTCAGACTTTGCCACGTCTGCTAGAGATTTCTCAATGTTAATGAAGTGAGCATGTTTCTTCAAAGACAACAACTGACAACAAATGTTTCAAATGATAAAATCTGAGCTTTCAAACAAAAGTTAGAATTTTTGAAACTTGTACCTAACATCATGAGCTTGACTACTTCCCATTATTTTCTGATCAGATTAGTGGTTATATTAATGAATGCAATTTTAAAAATGTACCATAAAATGTGCTAGCATTTGGAAGATCTTCATAACTCAAGTGAGCCAATTTTTTCCAAATGACCAATGATATTAGAAAATTATGCATAAATAAAAGATCCAAAATGCAAAACAGATCCACAGATTTTATTTTATTTATTTATTTATTTTTATTTTTTTGAGAGGGAGTTTAGCTCTTGTTGTCCAGGCTGGAGTTCAATGGCGCAATCTTGGCTCACTGCAACCTCCGCCTCCCAGGTTCAAGCGATTCTCTTACCTTAGCCTCCCGAATAGCTGGGATTACAGGCGTGTGCAACCACACCTGGCTAATTTTGTATTTGTAGTAGAGACAGGGTTTCTCCATATTGGTTAGGCTTGTCTCGAACTCCCGACCTTAGGTGATCAGCCCGCCTCAGCCTCCCAAAGTGCTGGGATTACAGGCGTGAGCCACCATGCCTGGCCAGATCCACAGACTTTAATGTAAAAGAGTAAGAAGAGGTAATATATATATTTTTCTATTGCATATTGCAACTAACCTCTAAGAAACTACTCTTTGTCAAGTTTTGGCATACTATCAAATGGTAATATCAACTGTTTTCTGAGAAGGCTATTAAAATGCTCTTTTTATTTTTTCCAACTGTGTATTTTGTAAGACTGAATTTTCTGTATATACTTCAACCAAAATAACATATTGCAATGAATGGAATGCGTAAGCAGATACAAGAATCTAACTGTCTTCTATTGAACCAGATATTAAAGAAATTTGCAAAATGGTAAACAATGTTATTATTCTCATTAACGTTTTTAAAATAGTTATTTTTATTAAAATATGTAAGTTATGTTAACATATAGTATTTTACAATTTTTGATGAGTTTTAATAAAGGTTTTAAAATATTTCTATTTTAATTTCCAATATGGTAATTAGCAGATATGACACAAGCTCTATGGTATCCTCAATGCTTTTTAACAGTATAAAGGGATCTGAGACCAAAAAGTTTGAAAAGTACTGAGATGAATGAATGCCATAAAGAAAAGCCACAAACATTTTCAATTCATCCTATATAAAGAATATTTGCTATATACCAGGCTCCATGGAAGATTCTGTGTTTATAGCAGGGAGATAAAAAACAGACCAAATCTCTCCCCTCATGAAATTGATAATCTGACAATATCTGTCCCATTATTATTATAAGTGTGGAGATAATAATCTATCACAAAATTGAGTCTACAGTTACTATTGACTGTCGTAGTTCAAAAATTTGATTAACATGTCAAGATGAAGAGAGAGATAAGAGAAAAACACTGTATGATTATTTCTAGAGATTAACGGAAGACTGAATTTTTTTTCATTTATTCATTTTGCAGAAACTATTCAACTTATTTAATTTTAAAATCTGCATTTCAATGCATTCGTTTTATTTTAAGGTACAGTTATAAGTGGCACGTTTATATTTATATTATAAGTTATAACTTATATAAGTTATAAGTGCTTATTTTATGTAATATAATTAATATTTTTAAACTGCAGAAGTTTAAAAATATCTACTTACATCTAATGCAATTATTGATAGAATGGATTTTAAATGTATTTAAATGTATTATCATATGATTTGTTTTTTACTTGTTCCACCTGCTCTGTTTTCCTTTTTCCTATGTTTTATCCCCATTGAAATTTATTATTTTTCTCTCCCTGTCAGTTTGATTTTTATACTTTTATTCTATCCTTTAGGGGTGATTCTACATCAGGGTTTCTCAGCTTCAGCATTATTAACAATTTGAGCTGGAAAATCTTTTGTTATGAGAGGAACTTACCTGTGCATTGTAAGATTTTAGCAGCAGCAGTCACATCACCCTACTCGTGACAATAAAAAATGTCTCCAGATATTGTTAAATGTCTTCAGGAGGTCAAAATTATCCTTTGTTGGGAACCATTGCTATAGACCCAGCAAAATTTTAATGTAAATAAGAACATGTAAATGAGAACTTTTTTTCTTTATTCTTGCTATGAAAAGCACTTGCAACATTTATCTCTATTTATTCCTCCTCATGACTATAACAATATACTTGTTACTATTTTAGTTTTCTATGCATTTCAAATTCCATAAGACATTATATTGTTTTTCATCATTAGTATTCAATTGCCCACATATTTTCTATTGCATTGTAGTTCACATCATCCTGCAAATCTTATCTTCTTACTATGATTATTTTTATTTTACTAGCAGAATATTTTTATTTTCTCTGGGGTCATATGCTGGTGACAAATTCTCTCTGTTTTTGTTTGTCTAAAAATGCCCTGATTTTACAGTTATTTTTGAAGACTATTTCCTCAGAGTATAGGCTTGTAGGTTAACAGGTTCTTGTTTTTGTTTTGACAGTTTGACATTTTATTTCATTGCTATTCTTTATCCATTGTTTCTGTGAAAAATCAGGTATTAGTTTAATTGTTGCTCATTCAAGACATACTTTTTCAGATGCTTTGAAGATTTTTCTAATTTCTTTGGTTTTTAGCAATTTGACTGTGATGTGCCTTAGTTTGGTTTTCTTTGTATTTATCTGGCTTAAGTTTCATAGTGCATCTTGAATCTGTGGCTTGAAATCTTTTGCCAGTTTGGAAAAATCACAGCTATTTTCTCTTCACATATTTCTCTGACTCCATTTTCTTTCCTCTTCTCCTTCTGGAACTTCAGTTACATGTACATAGATGTTTTCACAGTTGTGTGTTTGTGCAATCATTTTATCTCTCTTTGCTTCATTCTATGTATTTCCATCTGAGCCACCATTTCCCTATTTCTTTTTTCTGAGCTACATCTAAACTGCTGATAAATCTATTCATTGAATTATTTATTACAATTATTGTATCTTTTCAATCCATAATTTCCTTTTGATACTTTTATAAAATACTTTTCAGTTCTCTTACAAAATTCCTAATTTTATCTTATATCTGGAGCATATTAAACATAGTTATTTTAAACTCTTTATCTGATTACTCCATTATCTGGATTGTCAGTATATCTATTTATATTGTCTAATGCTTATTTTGATTATTAATCACATTTCTTGTTCTACATATGCCTGTATGATTTTATTTAGGCTCCAGATGCTACTGATAAAAAATTGTCACGATAATTTGAGGCCTTGGACAATGGTATCTTCTTCCATATTTGGGCTGAGTAATTCTTCACTGCCTTGGTAGCTTTCTGATTGCTTCATAAATTTTTTTGGCAAAATTATTCTTTTTAAATTATATGGGTTGAGACCTTTTTTTTTTTTTTGCCAATCCCTTGCACATGATATGATGTCCAACTGTACATTGCCAGGATGCAACTCATGGCATGTGTGACTCATTATGCAAGTTCAAGATTACCCAACTGGGTCTTTTCTATATTAAACAGATTAATCTTCTGAGCATGCATTTGGATATTGTAAAAATATCTAATTGCTATAAAAGGTTTGAAATACTCTTAATTTCTCTACCTTTTTTTTTTTTTTTTTTTTTTTTTTTGCATATCTCTAGTAGTCTAGGGACCACATTTTAGTGACACTGCTATAGAACACACTACACTATTCCAAGAAAAAGTAAGGAAATTCTCTGGTTAAAGGAAGAGATCTAAAATAAGCAAGACTTACTTTGCCTTGAGGAAAAAAATATATATGCTTAAAACCAAATTAACAAAATTTAAATAAATACATGGGCTAATCTTTAAAGGATTTTGCTCTAAAAAAAAATTAAGCAAACATTTGCCAAACTATCGCCATGTTGTACAGAGAACACTGTGCCTTGAGGATTATTTAAAGCAAACTAGAGACTTTCATTTGCATATGTATTAAAACCTCATTAATTCAAAATCTGATAATTTGCCCAAGTAAATTAATACTGTAAGAAGAATTACAGTGAAGTATTCAAAACCTCTTAAAGAACTAAATTTTCAATCATTCTCAAATACTTTAGAAGCAGCTTTTCTCTTATAGAAATTAAGAGTATGCTAATTACAAACTCCATGTATTTTTTTTTTATAGCAGTAAGTCTCATAGAAGTGGAAGCAATGTCTTGTGAGTTTGTTCTGTTGCATGTTCACAAAAAAATTATTTGAAATAAACACAATTTTTAAAATGCTTCCACTAATTTAGCCAAAATTTCCACCTCCCAATTAGTTCAAATTCATAGCTTTAATTAGAATATCACTGTATAAAGAATAAAGCTTTTGGAGCCAGTCGTGGTGGCTCACACCTGTAATCCCCAAAATTTGGGAGACCCAGGAGGGCAGATCACCTGAGGTCGGGAGTTCGAGATCAGCCTGGCCAACATGGAAAAACCCCGTCTCCACTAAAAATACAAAATTAGCCAGGCGTGGTGGCACATGCCTGTAATCCCAGCTACTCAGGAGACTGAGGCAGAAGAATCGCTTGAACCCAGGAGGCGGAGGTTGTGGTGAGCCAAGTCCACACCATTGGACTGTAGCCTGGGCAACAAGAGCAAAATTCTGTCCCCGCCCCACCCCCCCAAAAAAAGTTTACAAAGAAAGTTTTTTAGTGGAGTATCTGGGACATCTATTGCTTTTGTTTGATAAGTGTCCATTCCTCTTTTTTTTTGTAATACAAACCTTATTTTTCTTAGGACTTTCTCTAAATTCAAGTTATTTAGCTACGTGGCTAAGTCCAAGTTATTTATGTAACTGACTGACTCCAGTGGTGATGTGTGAGTTAGAGATAGCTAATCAGAAACTCCTGTCTCCCTGACTACAATCACTCGATCAAAGATAGGCATGTGACCCACAATGAGTCAATGGAAGATACACCCAAGACTTGTGCTGGAACTCTTAGGAAAGAAGCTTTTTCTGCAGACATTTGCAAAGCAGAAGGTTGTAAGCTTGAGGTGATATATGAGCAAATATCTAACACTATTGGCAAAGAACAGTTGAAAATTAAGCTAACATCAAGAGAAAGGGGAGAGGAGTGCCAAGAAAAGAAAAAGACCAGTAGCTAATGCTTATTGAGAGGCTGGATGCAACCAGATCCTGAACTAAATTTGTACTATGAAATACTTTTTGTACCTGTGGGTCAATAAAATCCACATTATTGTTAAAACAAGCCATTGGGTCACGCACAAACAAGACTCAACTAATTTTACTGCTTATTTTGTTATGTGTAGAGGGCCTCAGCATGACTGGGAATAAAAAGAAATTCAGTAAATAAAATGCATGCCAAGGAAATTATAATATTGTTGGATCGAAAGAATATTAGTTGTCAAATCCCTAAAGACAAGAACTTTGTCATTTTATATTATTCTGAGTGCCCAGCAAAGTAGGCACTAAATAAGTATTAGTTGAATGAAGGAATGCACATGTATGTGTATTCATTCATTCATCTGACAAACAATTATTGAGGACCTATCATGTGTCAAGAACTATTCTTAGAGCTAAAAATACAGCACAGAACCAGACAAAGTTGCCTGTTGAAAGGTTTTAAATTCTAGTTGCTATAGACCGAAAGTGTGTGTCCTTCAAAATTTCTGTGTTGAAATCCTAGCCTCCAATATGATAGTATTAGGAAGTTGGGCCTTCGGAGGATGCTTAAGTCACGAAGGGAGATCCCTTATGTATAAGATTAGTGCCCTTATAAAAGAAATCCAGAACCATCTCACCTATTCCACAATGCGAGAGCACAATGAGGAAATGGCCATCTATGAACCAGGAAAGAGGCCCTCACCAGGCAGTGATTCTGCCACTGCCTTGATCTTGAACTTCCCATCCTCCAGAATTGTGAGAAATAAATTTCTCTTGTTTATAAGCCACTCCACCTATGGCTGTCTTATATTTATTCTGTTTATTTTATGTCTCCTGCAAATGTAAGCTCCTATACTTTGCCTTTGTATGACACAGTATTGGCCCACACCCTGGAGAATGGAAAACCGTTTATCTTTTTGGTGCACTTTGTGTTGCCCATGCTAAGATGTGTTACAGCAAAGCAGGTGTATTGATAGGAAAGAGGAGTTTCAAACTGGCTAATTGTGACAAATTTAATAAAGGGACAATTTACAAACATGTGGGCAGTGTGAAAGGTCAAGAAGCAGGGCTACTTCAATGACTGCATGTTACTATTCTCAAGCCTGAAACTACACAGAGGGAGCAAATTCCAGAACTCAGAAATAGCAGTTATGATTGCAGAAGCCTTCTTGATAAGAGTTGTGGCCATCAGTAGAAGAACATACCCAACCCACAACAATCCTGCAGGGAGAAAGTCAGAGGCCAAAAACCCTCTCCTTCCTCACTTTCTTTCCTCTCTGTTACGTAGGACTGGATGACCAATCCCACTGGTAATTCCATTGACCAATCCCACTGGAAGCCCAATGTCAAGGTAAATAATTGATTTAGCCCACAGAGATAGCCTTCTTAGAGCATAGTGCTTAGGTAGAGAAGGATGAAGTGTAATTTATATCTAGTACACTAATAGACAGATGCTTAAAATGGTGGTTGAATGAAATATATGTAATAAATAAATATATACAGATATAAATTAAATTACATATATATTATGAAATATGAACAATAAGACTTCACTATATAACTGAGTTACTGCGAAAGAGTTCATGGATAAAGCACATTTGACTTAACTTGACCTCATCAGGTCTTCAAAAAATCTTTTACAAGGAAATACATAGAAGAGTGTGTTCCAAACGGGAAAAATGGCAGCAAGGTTACAAACACACATGCAAGTTTACATTGATCATGCAGTACACCTGCTTGACAGCTTATTAAGCATCTACTTCAATCATTCAGGAGTGATATGATAAATACCAAAAGTAGAGTAGTGACAGTAGGAATGGAAAACAAGGGAATTTATGACAAGGAGACAAGGGAATAGTAATACGACTGCTTGGGGCACAGGGTTGAGGCTGGGGTCTGAAATCTCTGATTTTCCCATATCTCTTCTCCGGGGTCCTGGCCACTATTGCAGCTCATAAAATCCAATATAAAAAAGGACAACATTTGTTTTGGAATCCCCAAAAAAGAGTAGAAGGGATAATAGTGGAATTTCAACTCTCATTTTCTGGAATTGTCCAATGCTGACTTACCCACTCAATGAAAGGGGAGAAAAATACACCCTGCCATTAAGAAAGCAGAGGATCAGCTGGGCTTGTCAATAGTAAGACTTTCTGAATTGTGTTATGGTTGGGAGATCAGGAATAGAAGCAGGTGCTATGTCTCAGCTGTAGCATGTCCAAAATGCCAAAAGGGAGCCAGAGAGACCTTTCTTTTTAAGCTTTTGCAGACCACACTAGAAGCAATAGATAACAGCTCTTTTCACCTAACAGTCACTCATGAAATTCTTTCCTTTATGTGAAACAAGTGAAAGAGTTGAGAGAGAGACAAAAGCAATTTATTCTAATGTTTTCTTTCTTCACTGGTTGGAGTTCAAAGACTGACCATCCAGATTTGGGTCAACCACAGGGAAGAGAAGACCCAGAATAATGCAAACTCTGCAACCTGTGTTCCTGGAATGAACCAATGAGAGAAATGGAAGTGACTAGAAAATATGCATTTTAATTCAATTTAGCAAACATCTGTTAGTTCCTGATATGGAAAAAGTGCTATTCTAAATTTGGGGATACCCAAATGAATAGAACATGCTCCTCATGTAGCTAAGGGAAGATACAACTATCAAAAGGCAAGTCGAACTGAGTTAAACCCTATTATGGAGGAGTAATCAGTCAGAGAAAGGATATAGCAGATATGCATGGAAAAGTCAAAGCATGTAAAATCAGACACCTTAACTTGGAGACCTCCTCTGTCATTTAGAAATGTCTTAGCTATTCAGGCTGTTATAAAAAAAAAAAAATGTCATAGACTGAGGTAGTTCATAAAAAGCAGAAGTTTATTTCTCACAGTTCTGGAGGCTGGTAAGTCCAAGATCAAGGCAATAGCAGATTTGGCATCTGGTGAGGGCCAGTTTTCCTGGTTCACAGACCACCATCTTTTTACTATGTCCTCACATGTCAGAAAGGAGGGGGGAGTTCTCTGAGGCCTTTATATAAGGACTCTAATCCCCTTTCTCTCAGTTTCCCCTTTGGAGTCTGATCACTCCCTGCTATGATCTTAACCCCCAAGGTGACAAAACCTTTGGGGAGGTGATTAGGTCATAAGGGCATAGACTTCATACATAGGATTAGTGCCCTTATGAAGCAGACTCCAGCGAGCTGCCTTGTTCATGTCAATCATGTGAGGATGAGGTGAGAAGATACCATTTATGAGTCAGGGAGTAGGGCCTTACTACACTCTGAATTTGCTAACTCTTTGATCTAGGACTTTCTAACTTTCAGAACAGAATCGTGAAAAATAAATTTCTGTCATGTATAAGTTTCCAAGTTTATGACATTTTGTTAAACAGCCCAAAAGGACCAAGACATTTCCTAAAGGCCCCACTGCCAAATATCATTACATTAGGAATTAGGTTTCAACATATGAATTTGAGGGGACATGAACATTTAGTTTATAGAAGAACAAACGTGTCTTTATCTGCAAATATAATGATCACAGCTATGACTCGAGAAGATTGCAATGACTACATAAGGCAACATATGATATTGTTTTGTGTAATTAAAAAACTGTACATAAATGCCAAGTACATCACCCAGTAGGTAGCAGGCACTTAATAAATACTGTTAAAGGAAAGAAGAGAGACAGAGAAGTAGGGAGGGAGGTAATAGAACAAGAAAAGGAATAAGAAAAAAGAAGGGATTAGAAGGAGGATGGAGAGAGAAAGACAGTGTTGTAAACTGAATGATAGTTCTCAAAACTACCCAGGTCCTAATCTCTGAAAGCTGTGAAGGTTATCTTGCATAGCAAAAGTAACCTTGCATATATGATTAAAGTAAGGATCTTGAGATGAGGAAATTATCTTGGATTTTCTAGATGATAGGTCCTAAATGCAATCATAAGGGACTAAGAGGGATATAGAGGGAGATTTGACAGAGACAGAAGAGAAGGTGCTGTGACAACCTTAGCAGAAAAAATGAGCGATTAAGGATGCTACACTTCAGTCTTTAAAGATGGATTAAGGGGCCATGAGGCAATATATGCAAGAAATGCAGCTCTAGAAACTAGAAAAGGCAAAGAAATAGATTATTTTGTGGAGTCTTTGGAAGGTGCATAGCCCTGTTGACATATTGGTTTTGGCAAAATGAAGCAGATTTCAGAATTTTGGCCTCTGAACTTAAGAGAATAAATTTATATCATTTTAAACCACCAAGTTTTTGGTAATTTGTTACAACAGCAATGGAAAGAGAGAAAAGAAAGAAGAAAGGAAAGAACAAATGTACCCCTTGGCTCTCTTATCCTTCTCTTTTCTTGCAATTAGGAAATCTCCCATGCCCCTCTCCTATCCTGCTGCCAGATTTTGGAAAACTATACTCAAGTATTGAGTGAAGAGTAAGAAAAATAGTTGGTGCAAAGTTGCTAACCCTCCATGAAGATACAACTCCCTGAAATGGTAATGTATTATTTCAGGTCACTCACGGCCATTAAATACTTATTGAAGATTCAACTATTTTTCCTGATCCTCATCTATAGTGAATTTCTCCTCCTTCTCCTCCTCCTTTTCTGCCAGAGGGGAAAGTAACTATAGTCTCTCTTCTGTGAGAGTCTCATCACTTCCTATAGTTTAGCTGATTTAGGTTGCTTATGTGTGCAAGCTCTCTGCTGGGTTTTTAAAAACTATGCCTCTCTGGTCTGCTTCGGTTGCTAATATAAGAATAATGGTCACTATTAGAATCAGAAGCCTGACATCATAATATTTTTCTACTTGCGACAATTACAAATTTACAAATACTTCTGCTGAGAAAAATTACATTTTTTTCCAAAATTAATGCAATATATCCCTAGATGTAAGCCACAGATCATAAGCCACTGAAACAAGTTCTGAGAACCCAAAACAGAGTGATTACAAATTATCTAGACACATTGTAATAAAGCTAATGAAAAATAACAAAAAATGGAAAATGTAAAAGCACCAGATGAGATAAAGACATTCCTTTGAAAGGAAAAGAGGTAAGACTAACATCTGTCTTCTCATTAGCAATAATGGAAGTCAGAAGTTGATGGAAATATATGTTTAAAATTCTGAAAGAAAATAACTCCCAAGCCAGAATAGTGTATATTTTTTAACAAAAGGTAAAATGTTTGCATTTCCGGACAAGAAAAACAAAGAGAGTTAATCAACCACAGACTCACACCAAAGAAAATATTGGGGGAATCCTTCAGACAAAGGAAAAATGATCTTACATATATATTTTTGAGTGGAAGAAAGAATGAAAAATGATAGAAAACATAAATAGGAAATTAAGTATAAGTGAAAAGTAAACATATAAAAATTAACAGTAAGGTCTTAAGGAGTTTAAAATATGTATTAAATTCAATTTTAACCATAGAACCACAGAACAGGTGGGAGGTATACGAGGTGCACTGAAAAAAATACCCAAGACATTTCGTTGCTCCTTTCATGAAGCAGTAGAATTCCTTTTGCCAGCCCCAAATCTTAGTTGGCTATTTGACTTTCTGTGACAGCAGAATGTAGAGGAAGTAACTTTATATCAGTAGAGTCCAGGCCTCAAAAGACTTTGAAACATTCCCCTTCACTCTCTTGTAACATTCTTTGTGCAATGTGTGGAAGCTCAGACTGGACTACTGAATAGTGAGAAACTACTTGGAGAGAGAGTTCTAGCTAATACCCAACACCAAGTGACTAGACATTTGAATGACACCAACTTAGACGTTGCATCTTAGACTCAACTGAGTCACCAGAGGCTTGCCTTCATATGAATCGGCACAGGCAAGGACAGCAGAAAATCCACCCAGCTGAACTAGCTCAAATTGCAGAATTGTGAACAATAAATCATGGTTATTTTAAGCTATGAAATTTTAGGGCTGTTTAGTATGCATCAATAGACAACCAAACTGATGTATTACATGATCCATTAGATTTTAGCAATAGTTTAACCTATAAAAATTTAGATAATCTTAGCATTTACTTAATATTTTGAGGCTTTTTCACATCTTTAATAACATTCTTCAAGAGGGTTGAGCATAAATAGAACTTTTCAACCTTTACTAGGAGCCAATTTCTAAACTAATGTTTACCCTTTAAAAATAAGTTTAAAAGCAACATTACACTATATTCTGCCCATAGAGCAGAGATGTATGCAAAACCTTTCATATTTTTTCGTTTTTGTTTTTTTTTTTAAAGATGGAGTCTCACTCTGTCACCCAGGCTGGAGTGCAGTGGCGTGATCTTGGCTCACTGCAACCTCCATCTCTTGGGTTCAAGCAATTCTCTGCCTCAGCCTCCTTAATAGCTGGGATTGCAGGCACCCGCCACCATGCCCAGCTGTTTTTTTGCAGCCAAATCAAAATTTAAAAGACTACAACACCAAGGTGAAGAAAAGGTAGTTATTTATTCCCTTTTATTGATATTCCTCATGAATTCCACTTCAATAGTAGTAGGAAATAAAACTTTAATTTTAATTCAGTCAGAGCATAATGGAATAATTTAAAGTCACTTTAGGCTCTTCAGTGTCTTTTTAAAAAATGACTCAATTTTTTTTCAGACTAACCCCTCTTCTAGCTATTTGCTGCTGCTTCAGGCTGACATTTGCACATAACTTAATGTTTAAAAATCCCATTTTAATTTTTCCAATTAAAAACACAAAAATGGGAGGCCCCTGGTGCCTTGTTGGTCTCTAGTTGTGCTGCCAAGGTGTGGTCGTTCTGATCCTCCCTGTAGGTACCCTGCTGGCATTTGCCAGTTTGTGTAATTCCTGACCATGCTTATTCAACTTATTAGGTCCCGGTAGTCTCTGCTGCAGATTCAGCTTTATCTTCATTCTCACTGGTGCCCCAAAAGACCAATGTAAACCTAGGACTCGGGTACTCCACCAGCAGTTTTGGCTTTGATTAAAGGTCCATCCCATTTAGTGAGTTTGACCCAGCCAGGCTCTAATCAGCTTCCAAATGAGCCTTAGGTGAGCATAAGAGTTTCTTCCACGAATCGAGAACACTGAGTCAGTCTCTCACTCCATCTCACCATGCAGTTTCCTCAGGTTATTGCAGGGGGGATCTTAAGATTCATCTCCCAAAGTTTCTATCTAGATGTAGGACAAACTTCACCTGCTATTAGTTTTCCCACATCTTCTCTAACTTATCTCCCCATCTCAGACTTCAGTCCGAAAAGGGAGACTAAGACACAAATGGCTCAACTCTTCTTTCAGTCTTATCTCCTATATCTCTCCCTGTTCACCCAGGAAGACAAGACTCAAGTTTTCCTCTTCTTCTTTCTGTATGACCTATATTCTGCCCATAGAGCAGAGATGTATGCAAATCTCTACATGCAGCTCTCTACACCATAACTTCTTCTGAGACCTACTCCCCATCTTTTCCTAAGAACATAATATTAGACAAGGTGTAGGGATAGACAAACTGGCATGATTAAGGAACAAAATTGCAAGAACTCTTGAAAGCATGTTCCTCATATTTGCATTTCAATAAGTAGGTACTGGTCAAGCGTGTTTAGTAAGAGTTTCAGGTTTCAGAGCCAAATAACTGTTAAGTAAAATTCATAGAAAGCCATTGATTGATTTGGACAAAACTCCTGCACTAGGCCTCAACAAACCAAACCAAAATGGAGTCACTCATGCTAAAATAAAACATCACCAAGCCAAAACTAAGTTGTTTATCTGAATTTCTGAGCAATCAGGAGGAAGAGAAATAATAACTAAGTTCCAAAACAGGCCAGTTTTAGTTGGCATAATAAGGACATTTTCTCCGCTTTAACCTTTACAAGGAAAGTAACTTTGAAAAAACCAAACTGCTTTCTGTTCTTTTTTCTGCTTTCTTCAGTTCTTTTTCTGTCTATAAATACTCACTGCCCATGTTACAGAGTAGAATTATCCAACCTCTTGTGATCCTGAAGGCTTCCTAATTCACAAACAGTTCTTTCCACAAATAAACTCCGTTAAATTTATTTTGTCATTTTTTTCCCACTACCTAGGGTTAAACCTCTCTGATCTTATTGTTATCTGTGTGACTTTGAGCACATTACTGACCTCTACACATCTCAGTTTCCTCATCTGCACAATGGAGATAATTATAGTATCTATCTTATGGGGTTGTGGTAAGCACTGAATGAATTAGTGTAGGTAAAGTGTTTGGAAATGAGTCTAACATTGTTTAATCTCTCCTTGATTGCTACATAATGTGGACTATGAGTATGTGTAATCTCAGAGATTTGCCTCCAAATTAAAACAAGTAATTTGATAGTTTGAAGTGATAAATAATATTTCAGGCACTGTTTCTGCCATTGAGTTCTCCAAGTTGTTATTGGAGCTTGAGAGAGGCTGAGTTATTTGTTTTTTAGGTTGACTTTTTTTTTTCCCCCAGGTTTTGACCTTCCAGTTCACTGGGGCTTGAAATGAATCTGCAGTAAGCTTTATTATTTGCTCTGACTCAGTGTGGGATAATTGTTATTTAAATAGGACTGTAGGTGTGTGCTGGAAGATGTTAGGTGAAGCACCGAGGAAGCAAAAGAGAATAAATAACCCTGCCCTTGAATTGTTTACTGTTCTATTATGGGAGACACAGAAAAAGCAGACTAGAAGTGATTCAGTTCCAAGAGGTAAGTGGCCATTTACAATTTCACCGAGCAGATGCACTTCCATCCAAAAGAATATTCGCCAATTAAATCTGAGACTAGGTGATGGTATACTGGGTTTTCTACTCCCCATTGTCTCCATCTAAATAAACAAAGCAGATCTCAACTATGTGATATCCCAGTGTAGAAAAAAAGTAAGATGGATCTCTAGGTACCTAACTTAATTACAGAAACAGGGAGTGATGTAGAAAGGCCCTGGAGAGAAATAATCTCAGAGCTAATAAAAGATGTGTGCTGCATGAGACACCTCTGTTGAATAGGAGTAATCACTGTAACCCAGCGTGGCACGAGGCGTTCAAGCAGATCTGCCTTGGCTCTTTGTGGTGATTGCTCAACAGGGTGAATTAAACAAGCACCTTTGCGTGAACATTTCTGCCTTCCAGCATCATGCTCTGCAGAGCTACTGTCCAGAATGACCAACTCTATAGGATTTGATAAAGAGAAGATGTAAAAGAAAGGATAAGAAAGAAAGGATTCTTTACGTTCCAGTTTAGGTAAGCTTGGGTCCAGTGCCCCATAGAAAAATAAAAATAAATCATTAGGCTCTTTTTCAGTGCCATCAATATGCCTTTTCTTTTATTATAGTAAATATCTGTGGGTCAATATCATGCCCAGGAATGAGATAAAATAAAACAAAACAAAATCCAAAAAATTATATAACAGTGAATCAACCCAGGACACAGCACCATAAATATCTTCATTTTACAGATGATGAATCTTAGGCGAAAAAGAGGCTGCTGGAAAATAAACAGCCTATATTTAAATTAGTTATATGTGATTTTTTTCTCATTAAAATTCAACATTATTTTACATAGTTAACATAAAATAGAGGAGAAATATTCAGGCAGCAAAATTAGTCATTGTATCATACACTCTAACGTCTCCTTCTGTGATTTCCTTTTTAACATAGTGTTTCTGAAAGATGCTTGCCTTTTCTGGAGAGTTATTTTCAGTGTATGTTGATTTAAGTTGTTTACAATTCTGATTACTTGTTAAGACATATTTTAAAAGTAGTTTTGTTTATACAGGTCATTGCACAACTGAGATAAGAAAGGAAAATGGTCTTCTAGTCTGTCATAACAATAAAGGGAGATGTAAATTAGATGTGTAGCAAAATGCTTAGAAATGGAGTTGAAAAAATCAGTTCAATTCACTTGCCTATTAATAAAAGGAAATCGTTTATGAAAGCAAATAGCTTGGAGTCATAGAAAACACAGAAAAAGTTGGTATTTTCTTTGATTTTCCTTATGATGCAATAACCATATGTGCAGCCAAGAGAACTATAAAAAATACAGAAAATTTAAAAAAAAAAAACCAAACTTGATTTATTTAAGGGGAAATTCATCCTGATTCAGGGAAAAGAGACAAGATGTGATGAACAGGCCGAATGAAGAATCATTAGTTTTGTAAGCAGAGATTAGAAATGCTGGAAGCGCTATCTATCTTCATAACAACCAAACTGGAATAAGCACTGGTTTCAGTAAAGATTCAGAGTTTGTCTTCCTAGTGGGCATATTTCCAGGAGAACTAAAGCTCTTTCTAAATAAAATGGAATCAGTGCTAAGTCAGATGTAGGAGAAGTTTATATATGAAAAAGATTTTCCAATCCTACTGTCAAAAAAATTGATTCAGGATGTTTGTTTCCATTGAACTTATATATTGATTCCTCATAGAATTCCTTTATATATTACTCGTACCATTCATTTCCTGGAATACCTACCTTCCTAAATTCAACTAAATTTAAAATTGCATTTTTGAGTATTTTGTATGTTCTAGACACCCATATTATTAAAAGGGACTATAAAAATGAATGACTTATTTCCAGCCTCCAGTATGTTTCCCATGTTAAACTTCACATCCTCCTTAAATTCCATCACAATTTCAACCTCTTTTATGAAGCCTTGTAAACGATTCCGTCATGAACTTCCCATTCGAAATCTCATTGGACCATATCGTTTAGCACTTACTTTTTCTGTGATTTTTCTTTCCCCATGACAATATGATTACTCATTTATTCAGTACATAGTGATCACCATGTTTAACTGGGGATCCAACAGTGAAAAAGACAGGCAAGGATTCTGCTATCAATGTGTTTGCATTCTAGGATAGGAACGAATATAATAAGAAACAAGAAAATTTGAACTAGTGATAGGAACTGTGAAACAAAGTCATGTGGATGAGAGTGGAGAGAAGGGGAGATATTTGAAGTAAAGATAGTTAACACTCATACAGCACTCATTATTATTATTATTATTATTATTATTATTATTTTGAGACACAGTCTTGCTCTGTCACACATGCTGGAGTGCAGTGTCACCATCTTGGCTCACTGCAAGCTCTGCCTCCCAGGTTCATGCCATTCTCCTCCCTCAGCTTCCTGAGTAGCTGGGACTACAGGTGCCCACCACCACGTCCGGCTAATTTTTTTGCATTTTTAGTAGTGACGGGGTTTCACCCTGTTAGCCAGGATGGTGTCCATCTCCTGACCTTGTGATCCGCCTGCCTCGGCCTCCCAAAGTACTGGGATTACAGGTGTGAGCCACCGTGCCCAGCCTAGCACTTCTTATAAGTCAAACACAATTGTTGCTTTATAAAGGCACTTATTGTTCTTTTATAAAGGCCCGTCCTAATCCAGAATAATCTCATCTTGAGATTTCTGACTTAATTACACTTACAAAGACTCTTTTTTTCCAAATAAGGTCACATTCATAGGTTCCAGGTAGACAGTGTCTTTTGTTGGGGTCTATCATGCAACTCACTACAAGGCTTAAACCAAGCTTCTGAAGTGGGTACAATTGTTATCCTCTTATATGTGAAGATGCTCGAGAACACAAAGAGTAATTGTGGGCACATACCTAGCATGCAGTGCAGTTGGGATTTAAACTGAGACAGTGGCCAGGCACAGTGGTTCATGCCTGTAATCCCAGCACTATGGGAGGCTAGGTAGGTGGATCAGCTGAGGTCAGGAGTTCGAGACCAGCCTGGCCAACATGTATTTTACATGTATTTGTAAAAATAGAAAATTAGCTGGGCATGGTGGCGGGTGCCTGTAATCCCAGCTACTCAGGAGGCTGAGGCAGGAGAATCACTTGAACCTGGGAGGCAGAGGTGGCAGTGCGCTGAGATCATGACATTGCACCCCAGCCTGGGCAACAAGAATGACACTCCGTCTCAATAAAATAAAATAAAATAAAATAACAATAACAATAAAAAATGAAAAAATAAACTGAGATACTGGCTTCATGGCCACTGTGCTTAACCACTGTTCTATATGGTGTGAGATCAAGGCTCTCAAGAAAGAGTTTGAGACCCAAATGATAAAACAGACTCTCCCAGTAGGAGGAACTATAACTGCAAGTATATTTGTTTTATCTTCTCAATCAGATGGTATTAAAGTTCTAAAACATGGCTTCAATTTTCTAGTCACCCCTAACATCAAGAACTGGGGGTCTATGGCCCTCTCCTTCAGTCTGGGAGAGCTTATGACTGCAATCATGAAATGTAGTTCAGTGGAAGTGACGTTGGCTATCATGCTGTGAGGAAGCTAAACCACACAGAGAGACCATGTGTGCACATTAGAGCTGGCAACAGTAGTCTGCAAGTTCTCCGAAGCCACGTGCCAGACACATGAGTGAACAAGCACTCAGCTGATTTCAGTCTTTAGCTGTAGGGTCACCTCAAGCTTATGTTTCTTTCCAGAAAGGCCAAGATGTTATGCAGCAGAGACAAGCCACAATGTTGTATCATGTCAAAATTTTTGTCCCCTGAAATTTCTGAGCATAATAAAATGGTTGTTGTTTCATGTCACTGAATTTGGGGTAGTTTGCTATATAACAAGTAGTTAGCAGACATAGCCATGCCTAAATCACATCTCACAGGGCTAAACACAGAATAGGTATAGTGGAGGAAAAACAGAAAACAGGTATTTATCAACAGTTTATCAGAAGACTGAAAGTAAGCTGTAGCTATTTCAAGCAGGAAGATAATTAAGATTAGTAAATTAAATGCTTACAAACTTTTGGAAGGACAGGAGAAAAGAGGTCAAGAAACTGCTGATGTTCAGGAACTCAGAAAGGAAAGAAAATCAGGGATGTTGACATGGATGGACTTCTGTGCCTGCAGCACAGAAGCAGGTGTTTTGCAGGATTTAGCCAGGAAGCTACTGCAAATTTCATGTCCGCTGTCTGCCCATGTGTTTGCCAGGAGCTGCTGCCAGAGAATAATGGTTTATCTTTCCCTTTCACCTTCCAACTCTTGGATGAGTGCCAGTCATTAGCCAAACCTGTTTTGTAAACCAGATCCTGCATATAGGGAGGGCCTCAGTAGGCAGGAATGGTGCTGAGATTCAACAATGTCTGACATCATCTATCCTTTTGGACACTCAGCATCCATAAATAAAATTACGCAGATGTTTAAATTTCAGAACAACAAGACAGCAACATCATTCTGCTAAATCTGATCTAACTATTCCTCACACAAATAATGCCATACTCATTGTCTCCTAAAGTAAGGAAACCCAGGTTTTATCAGTATCTGTATTCACCTCTGAATGATGTTCATTCATGTTCTTACAAATCATAGTTCAGTTAAATTCCTCTTTTGCAGTTTATTGACTAAATTATAAGGTATCTACCACCAACACCTTTTTTCTTCTTTTTTAAAATTATTATACTTTAAGTTTTAGGGTACATGTGCACAACGTACATGTTTGTTACACAGGTATACATGTGTCATGTTGGTTTGCTGCACCCATTAACTCATCATTTACATTAGGTATTTATCCTAATGGTATCCCTCCCCTAGCCTCCCAACCCACAACAGGCCCTGGTGTGTGATGTTTCCCCTTCCTGTGTCCAAGTGTTCTCATTGTTCAATTCCCACCTATGAGTGAGAACATGCGGTGTTGGGTTTCCTTTCCTTGAGATACTTTGCTCAGAATGATGGTTTCAAGCTTCATCCATGTCCCTGCAAAGGACATGAACTCATCCTTTCTTATGGCTGCACAGTATTCCATGTATATGTGCCACATTTTCTTAATCCAGTCGATCATTGGTGGACATTTAGGTTGGTTCCAAGTCTTTTCTATTGTGAATAGTGCTGCAATAAACATACATGTGCATGTGTCTTTATAGTACCATGATTTATATCCTTTGGGTATATACCCAGTAATGGGATGGCTGGGTCAAATGGTATTTCTAGTTCTAGATCCTTGAGAAATTGCTGCACTGTCTTCCACAATGGTTGGACTGGTTTGCAGTCCCACCAACAGTGCAAAAACATTCCTGTTTCTCCACATACTCTCTAGCATCTGTCGTTTCCTGACTTTTTAATGATCGCCATTCTAACTGGTGTGAGATGGTATCTCATTGTGGTTTTGATTTGCATTTCTCTGATGACCAGTGATGATGAGCACTCTTTCATGTGTCTGTTGGCTGCGTAAATGTCTTCTTTTCAGAAGTGTCTGTTCATATCCTTTGCCCATTTTTTGATGGGGTTGTTTGATTTTTTTCTTGAAAATTTAAGTTATTTGTTGATTCTGGATATTCGCCCTTTGTCAGATGGGTAGACTGCAAAAATTTTCTCCCATTCTGTAGGCTGCCTGTTCACTCTGATGGTAGTTTCTTTTGCTGTGCAGAAGCTCCTTAGTTTAATTAGATCCCACTTGTCTATTGTGGCTTTTGTTGCCATTGCTTTTGGTGTTTTAGTCATGAAGTACTTGCCCATGCCTATGTCCTGAATGGTATTGCCTAGGTTTTCTTCTAGGGTTTTTATGGTTTCAGGTCTGACATTTAAGTCTTTAATCCATCCTGAATTAATTTTTGTATAAGGTGTAAGGAAGGGATCCAATTTTAGCTTTCCACATATGACTAGCCAGTTTTCCCAGCACCATTTATCAAATAGGGAATCCTTTCCCAATTTCTTGTTTTTGACAGGTTTGTCAAAGATCAGATGGTTGTAGATGTGTGGTGTTATTTCTGAGGCCTCTGTTCTGTTCCATTGGTCTATATATCTGTTTTGGTACCAGTACCATGCTGTTTTGGTTACTATAGCCTTGTAGTATAGTTAGAAGTCAGGTAGCTTGATGCCTCCTGCTTTGTTCTTTTGGCTTAGGATTGTTTTGGCAATGTAGGCTCTTTTTTGGTTCCATCTGAACTTTAAAGTAGTTTTTTCCAATTCTGTGAAGAAAGTCATTGGTAGCTTGATGGGGATGGCATTGAATCTATAAATTACCTTGGGCAGTATGGCCATTTTCATGATATTGATTCTTCCTGTCCATGAGCATGGAATGTTCTTCCGTTTGTTTCTGTCCTCTTTTATTTCCTTGAGCAGTGGTTTGTAGTTCTCCTTGAAAAGGTCCTTCACATCCCTTGTAAGTTATATTGCTAGGTATTTTATTCTCTTTGTAGCAATTGTGAATGGGAGTTCACTCATGATTTGGCTCTTTGTGTGTTATTGGTGTATAGTAATGCTTGTGATTTTTGCACATTGATTTTGTATCCTGAAACTTTGCTGAAGTTGCTTATCAGCTTAAGGAGATTTTGGGCTGAGACAATGGGGTTTTCTAAATACACAATCATTTCATCTACAAACAGGGACAATTTTACTTCCTCTTTTCTTAATTGAATACTCTTGATTTCTTTCTCTTGCCTGATTGCCCTGCTCAGAACTTCCAACACTATGTTGAATAGGAGTGGTGAGAGAGGGCATCCCTGTCTTGTGCCAGTTTTCAAAGGGAATGCTTCCAGTTTTTGCCCATTCAGTATGATATTGACTGTGGGTTTGTCATAAATAGCTCTTATTATTTTGAGATATATTCCATCAATACCTAGTTTATTGAGAGTTTTTAGCATGAAGGGCTGTTGAATTTTGTCAAAGGCCTTTTCTGCATCTATTGAAATAATCATGTGTTTTTTGTCGTTGGTTCTGTTTATGTGATGAATTATGTCTATTGATATTTGCATATGTTGAACCAGCCTTGCATCCCAGGGATGAAGCCAACTTGATAGTGGTGGATAGGTTTTTTGATGTGTGCTGGATTCGGTTTGCCAGTATTTTATTGAGGATATTTGCATCAATGTTCACCAGGGATATTGGTCTAAAATTCTTTTTTTGTTGTGTCTCTGCCAGACTTTGGTATCAGGATGATGCTGGCCTCATAAAATGAGTTAGCGAGGATTCCCTCTTTTTCTAGTGATTGGAATAGTTTCAGAAGGAATGGTACCAGCTCCTCTTTGTACCTATGGTATAATTCGGCTGTGAATCCGTCTGGTCCTGCTCCATCACTTTTTTTTGGTTGGTAGGCTATTAATTATCACCTCCATTTCAGAGCCTGTTATTGGCCTATTTAGAGATTCCACTTCTTCCTGGTTTAGTCTTGGGAGGGTGTATGTGTCCGGGAATCCATCCATTTCTTCTAGATTTTTCTAGTTTATTTGCGTAGAGGTATTTATAGTATTCTCTGATGGTAGTTTGTATTTCTGTGAAATCGGTGGTGATATCCCCTTTATTGTTTTTTATTACATCTATTTGATTCTTCTCTCTTTTCTTCTTTATTAGTCTTGCTAGCGGTCTATCAATTTTGTTGATCTTTTCAAAAAAAACAGCTCCTGGATTCATTGATTTTTTGAAGGCTTTTTGTGTCTCCATCTCCTTCAGTTCTGCTCTGATCTTAGTTATTTCTTGACTTCTGCTAGCTTTTGAATGTGTTTGCTCTTGCTTCTCTAGTTCTTTTAATTATGATGTTAGGGCATCGATTTTAGATCTTTCCTGCTTTCTCTTGTGAGCATTTAGTGCTATAAATTTCCCTCTACACACTGCTTTAAATGTGTCCCAGAGATTCTGGTACATTGTGTCTTTGTTCTCATTGGTTTCAAAGAACATCTTTGTTTCTGCCTTCATTTCATTATGTACCCAGTAGTCATTCAGGAGCAGGTGGTTCAGTTTCCATTTAGTTGTGCAGTGTTGAGTAAGTTTCTCAATCCTGAGTTCTAATTTGATTGCACTGTGGTCTGAGAGACAGTTTGTTGTGATTTCTATTATTTTATATTTTCTGAGGAGTGCTTACTTCCAAGTATATGGTCAATTTTGGAATAAGTGAAATGTGGTGCTGAGAACAATGTATACTCTGTTGATTTGGGATGGAGAGTTCTATAGATATCTATTAGGTTTGCTTGGTGCAGAACTGAGATCAAGTCCTGGATATTCTTGTTAACCTTCTATCTCATTGATCTGTCTAATATTGACCGTGGGGTGTTAAAGTTTCCCATTATTATTGTGTGGAACTCTAAGTCTCTTCGTAGGTCTCTAAGGACTTGCTTTATGAATCTGGGTGCTCCTGTATTGGGTGCATATATATTTAGGACAGTTAGCTTTTCTTGCTGAATTGATCCCTTTACCATTATGTAATGCCCTTCTTTTTCTCTTTTGATCTTTATTGGTTTAAAGTCTGTCTTATCAGAAACTAGGATTGCAACGCCCACTTTTTTTTTTTTTTTCTTTTCATTTGCTTGGTAGATCTTCCTCTGTCACTTTATTTTGAGCCTGTGTGTGTCTTTGCATGTGAGATAGGTCTCCTAAATACAGCACCCTGATGGGTCTTGACTCTATCCAATTTGCCAGCCTGTGTCTTTTAATTGGGGCATTTAGCCCATTTACATTTAAGGTTAATATTGTTATGTGTGAATTTGATCCTGTCATTATGATGTTAGCTGATTACTTTGCCCATTAATTGAATCAGTTGCTTCATAGCATCCATGGTCTTTACAATTCAGCAAGTTTTTGCAGTGGCTGGTACTGGTTGTTCCTTTCCATGTTTAGTTCTTCCTTGAAGAGTTCTTATAAGGCAGGCCTGGTGGTGACAAAATCTCTCAGCATTTGCTTATCTGTAAAGGATTTTATTTCTCCTTCACTTATGAAGCTTAGTTTGGCTGGATATGATATTCTGGGTTGAAAATTCTTTTCTTGGCCGGGCGCGGTGGCTCAAGCCTGTAATCCCAGCACTTTGGGAGGCCGAGACGGGCGGATCACAAGGTCAGGAGATCGAGACCATCCTGGCTAACCCGGTGAAACCCCGTCTCTACTAAAAAAATACAAAAAACTAGCCGGGCGAGGTGGCGGGCGCCTGTAGTCCCAGCTACTCTGGAGGCTGAGGCAGGAGAATGGCGTGAACCCGGGAGGCGGAGCTTGCAGTGAGCTGAGATCCGGCCACTGCACTCCAGCCTGGGCGACAGAGCGAGACTCCGTCTCAAAAAAAAAAAAAAAAAAAAAAAAAAATTTTTTTTTTTTTTTTTTTTTTTTTTTTTTTTTGAGATGGAATCTCGCTTTGTTACCCAGACTGGAGTGCAGTGGCACAATCTCAGCTCACTGCAAGCTCTGCCTCCCAGGTTCCTGCCATTCTCCTGCCTCAGCCTCCCAAGTAGCTGGGACTACAGGCACCCATCATCATGATCATGCCCGGCTAATTTTTTGTATTTTTAGTAGAGACAGGGTTTCACTGTGTTAGCCAGGATGGTCTCGATCTCTTGACCTCGTGACCCACCTGCCTCATCTTCCCAAAGTGTTGGGATTACAGGTGTGAGTCACTGTGCCCAGCCAAAAATTCTTTTCTTTAAGACTGTCGAATATTGGCCCCTACTCTCTTCTCACTTGTAGAGTTTCTGCCAAGAGATCCTCTGTTAGTCTGATGGGCTTCCCTTTGTGGGTAACCTGACCTTTCTCTCTGGCTGCCCTTAACATTTCTTCCTTCATTTCAACCTTGGTGAATCTGACAATTATGTGCGTTGGGGTTGCTCTTCCTGAGGAGTATCTTTGTGGTGTTCTCTGTATTTCCTGAATTTGAATGTTGGCCTGGCTTGCTAGGTTGGGGAAGTTCTCCTGGAAAGTATCCTGAAGAGTGTTTTCCAACTTGGTTGCCTTCTCCCCATCACTTTCAGGTACACCAATCAAATGTAGATTTGGTTTTTTCACATAGTTCCATATTTCTTGGAGGCTTTGTTCATTTCTTTTTCCTTTAAACTTCTCTTCTTGCTTTATTTCATTAATTTGATCTTCAATCACTGATACCCTTTCTTCCACTTGATTGAATTGGCTATTGAGCTTGTGCAAACATCATGTAGTTCTCATGCCATGGTTTTCAGCTCCATCAGCTCATTTAAGGTCTTCTCTACACTGTTTATTCTAGTTAGACATTTGTCTAATCTTTTTTCAAGGTTTTCAGCTTCCTTTCAATAGGTTCGAACATCCTCCTTTAGCTCAGAGTAGTTTGTTATTACCAACCTTTTGAAGCCTACTTCTGTCAGCTCATCAAAGTCATTCTCTGTCCAGCTTTCTTCCATTGCTAGCATGGAGCTGTGATTCTTTGGAGAAGAGATGCTCTGGTTTTTAGAATTTTCAGCTTTTCTGCTCTGGTTTCTCCCCATCTTTGTGGTTTTATCTACCTTTGGTCTTTGATGTTGGTGACCTATAGATGGGTTTTGATGTAGATGTCCTTTTTGTTGATGTTGATGCTATTCCTTTCTGTTTGTTACTTTTCCTTCTAACGGTCAGGTACCTTGGCTGCAGGTCTGTTGGAGTTTGCTGTAGGTCCACTCCAGACCCTGTTTGCCTGGGTATTACCATTGGAGACTGCAGAATAGCAAATATTGCAGAACAGCAAATGTTGCTGCCTGATCCTTCCTCTGGAAGCTTCATCTCAGAGGGGCACTCACCTGTATGAGGTGTCAGTTGGTCCTTACTGGGAGGTGTCTCCCAGTTAGGCTACACTGGGTTCAGGGACCCATTTAGGGAGGCAGTCTCTCTGTTCTCAGAGCTCAGACACCATGCTGGGAGAACCACTGCTCTCTTCAGAGCTGTCAGACAGGGACATTTGAGTCTACAAAAGTTTCTGCTGCCTTTTGTTCAGCTATGCCCTGCCCCCAGAGGTGGAGTCTATAAAAGTAGCAAGCCGTGCAGCACTGTGGTGGGCTCTTCAGTTCGAGCTTCCTGGCCACTTTGTTTACCTACTCAAGCCTCAGTAATGATGGACACCCTTCCCGCTGCTGGGCTGCTGCCTCACAGTTGGATCTCAGACTGCTGTGCTATCAGTGAACAAGGCTCTGTGGGTGTGGGACCTGCCGAGGCAGGCGTGGGATATAATCTCCTGGTGTGCCGTTTGCTAAGACCATTGGAAAAGTGCAGTATTTGAGTGGGAGTGTCCCGTTTTTCCAGGTACAGTCTGTCATGGCTTCCCTTGGCTAGGAAAGGGAAATCCCCTGACCCCTTGCACTTCCTGGCTGAGGTAACACCCCACCCTGCTTCAGCTCACCCTCCGTGGGCTGCACCCACTGTCCAACCAGTCCCAATGAGATGAACCAGGTACCTCAGTTGGAAATGTTGAAATCACCCATCTTCTGTGTTGATCATGCTGGAAGCTGCAGACTGGAGCTGTTCCTATTCAGCCATCTACCACCAATACCTTTAATATAAGGAGGAGGGGAAAAAGAATTTGGTAAATGTATATTTAACAGTGAAGAAAGAAAATGTGCATAGCTACTGTGGTCCTCAATTCTGTAAGTGTTTGTTCCATGTTCTCTATTCTCTCAGTCACAACTTCAGCAGATAACAGCTCTTTACTTGAAATAGTAGCCCAAATCTCCATTCCTGAGGGTCTGAAACATTAGTGGTCTTGATTGCAGAGTTGCTTTAGTCTTCCATCAACTTTGGCCTCTAGACATTGTTGAAGTACTAAGAGGGGTCTCATAAAATTTCCTTCCAATTAATTCCTATTGTGCAGCAGCAACCTTATTTGTCCTTGATATGCAGAATCAATTACCCCAGAAAATAAAGTAACTTCCTTTCTTAACTGTTAGTTCACTGGTGTGAAGAAACCAAATCACTGGCTGACATACACAACTTTTAGTCAGTATAATCTTTGTTGTTTACCCAGTGTACACTTTCTCCTTTAGCAACTAAGACTTCAAAACCAGTAGATCCAAGCATTGTAGGTATGAGAAACACAACTTTATAAGTAGACCATTAGGGACAATAATGAGAAACAGCCATTTTTTTTCTGCCTTTTTAGTTCCAAGACCTAAACATTTTGGCTATAGGTGATCCATAAATTGATCAGAAGGTAGAAAAATATATCTCACTGAGTAGGGCAGCGATCCAATCATGCAAGTTGTTGTTAGCCGTCTTAGTAATCTATTCTACTGATCAACCTGCTTAGTTGCTTCTGGGTAATTGGGTGAATGTCAAGAATGTGAGTCAGTCAGTTCTAAAGATGTGAGCCAATGCCTCATTTCTTAAGCTGTAAAGCAAAAGCAATGCTGTGTGGGATACTGTGATATCAGATGAGGCATTCAGGATATCCATGGATGGGACTAGGTGCAAGAGCACTGTAGGCAGGGAAAGCAGATCCCTATTCAGAGGGTCTTTCCCAGTGAAAATGAAGATTACCCTCCTGGTGGTTGGCTATTACTTGGGGAATCATTTTATACTGGGGACTCAGCATAGACCTCCACTGTTTGCAGGCAGGTAACTCAGGAGCAATCACAAACAGGATAGTTCTTAGTAGGGAAAGTCCTTGTTCTTGAGGCCATGTATAACTCCCATTCTTGCTGCCATAACAACTTTATTCATTAGGCTGTTGAGCAAGTGTATCACACCCATACATTTCTTCCTGGAATTACTTGATACTCTACTACAAATATAGTCTTTCCAAATCTCTGATAATATAAACAAACCATTATTTGCTTCCTTTGAGTTAGTGTAGTTGATCATTATTTTGGTCATCTCTCCTTCCAGACAAGTTGAACAACTGCATGCACTGTTTAAAACTCTGACCCCTGTCCATGAGGGCCACATCAGGGTTTGCTATAATGGTGCCAACACATCATGCAGACACATAAATGAAAAAGAAACACTGATAATATTCTTCCTTCTGGTATCCTAGATAAATTGTAGGAAATAAACCTCATGATAGTCCTTCAGAATAAGAAGGGCTGTATGCTGTAATGATCAACCCCAAACCCTCATTGACTTTGTACAATGAAAGTGTATTACTCATTCCAGAGTCCAACAATATCGGCATATGTTTGTGTGTGTATGTGTGTGTGTTTCTGTGTGTCTGTGTGTGTGTTGGTGAATAAGAGGGTAGGTGATGCTCCATATAGTCAATCAGAGACACAGAACTTTCCATTCACTGGCACTGACATCTTCTACATGTGACCTCTAAAGTCTCCACAGAAGTAAAAGAGACTTTTCATGATGATTTTTATGGAGAACTACAGAATTTTTATGAGAATATTGCATGTGTGAGATTCTTATGGGTCTGTGGTAATTGAAAACAATGGCTGCAGTAATCTCCTACATCACTATGAATTTCCCTTTGCAATGTGATTTTGAAGGTTTTCCCATCCAAAGTTAGAGTTTTATTCTCTTATCCCTTGAATCTTAATTTGGTCCTGTGATCTTCTTTGGCCATTGGGTTATTACAAATGTGATGCAAACAGAAGATTGGAAAGTGCTTAAGCATTGGGGCTTGCTCTCTCTTATTGTTGGAAACCCCGAACCACCATGTGAAGAAACCCAGGTTAGCTAACTGGAGCAACTATATGGAGAGAGTCCCAATCATCCGGTCTGTCCCAGCTGAAGCCTAAACACATAAGTGATGACATCTTAGTCTTTACAGCCCTACTGTAGTTAAAAATTTACCTCCAGAGATCATTCAGCTGACTCACATCTGAAGATCTGGGCAGACTCAATGAATCATGAGCAAATAAAATGATTGTGTTGCTTGAAACCATACAGTTTGGAGTAGTTGGTTATACATTGAAAACTAACTGATACAGGGCCAGAATGGGAGGAGGCTTCTATCATCTCTTCCCACATTTAATTAATCAGAACTCAGTCATATGTCCCAACCTGTTTACAAGAGAGCTGAGTGATGTAATTTAACAATAATATCAGGAAGAACAAAATAGAATTGATAAACACATAGCAAATTTTCTCCACATGTTTGTCCTTTTAGTCATCAGTTATTTGACAAACTCTTCCTTTTACACATAAAACACATATTAAGTTCCCTAAGAAAGCAACCTAAAGTGCCACTTAAGCTCTGCAACTATCTCAGTACCTAAGATCTCTGAGTGATGTACAGTTACATTAATCACATTCAGATATATCTTGCTTTGTTTTGGTAACCTATGAATCAAAAAAATTTATCTTCCCTGAATCCTTCACAGGCATACTCAGAATACTGCAGTGGAGAAGGCACAGATGATTATACCAGCGCAGAGTGTGAGAACCAATTGTGTACACATCTTCCCAACTCCATATTCAATGATATCATGTTGGTAACTTAAAATCAGCAATAGGAGTATATATACTACAGAAAATGGCAAGAGCTATATAACAGGGCTTCTTTCTTTCTTTTTTTTTTTTTATAAAGTAGTATTTATTACTTTGTAATAAAAAATAGTCATGGCATTTTTATGCCAACTTTTTTTTAAAAATTTATTTATTATTATCATACTTTAAGTTGTAGGGTACATGTGCATAACGTGCAGGTTTGTTACATATGTATACTTGTGCCATGTTGGTGTGCTGCACCCATCAACTCGTCATTTACATCAGGTATAACTCCCAATGCAATCCCTCCCCCCTCCCCCCCTCCCCCCTCCCCATGATAGACCCCGGTGTGTGATGTTCCCCTTCCTGAGTCCAAGTGATCTCATTGTTCAGTTCCTACCTATGAGTGAGAACATGCGGCAACAGGGCTTTTTTCATTAGAGATCCCATTTTCCAGAATGCTATATTGATGAATGTAATTAACACACTCATGCAGAAAAAAGAAAAGTAGGAGAAGCTGGGCAGTTCATAGAAATGACTAAATATTTTGGCACAGGCATTGTGATGTCCCTTTGTCATATAAGTAGGAACATTTTGTTGGTTAGGTCACAATTCTGTATTCTGGAACTAAGTAACTTACTCTGTTTTTCTCAATATCTTTGCCTTCCTAGAGATTCTTCCTTGTCTTTTATTTCCCTGAGTCACATATTAAGTGTGTGCTATGGTTTCAATATTGGTCTCTTTCAAAACTCATATTGAAGTTTAATTGCCATTATGACAGTATTAAGAAATGGGACCTTTAGAAGGTGATTAGGCCATTAGGGCTATACCCTACAAGTTCTTCCTCCTCTTACTCCCACCCTCTTGCCTTCTGCCATGTGATGGTACAGGAGGAAGTCCCTTCCCAGACACCAGCACCTTAATACTGGGCTTACCAGCCTCCAGAACCATGAGCTAATACATTTCTCTTTATTATAAATCACCCTGTCTGTGGTATTCTGTTATGGCAGCACAAAATGGGCTATGCCAGTGAGCATTATAAGGTATGCTCTTCTTGGGATCTGCACAACTTTCTCAGCCTGCTTACTCCTGGAACAGACTAGGTATCCCAAAACTTGTTTTACAACTCAAATAAAGAAATTTTTAGTCCAGGCTGGTAGAGGTTTTTGGAAATACAATTTGTTCAAAACCTTAATATACTTCTCATGTATTTGCTCCCAATCAGTTGCATGTGCTAATAAAACCAAAATCCCCTTTTCTAAACATAGCTCTCAAATCTGTTTTATTTGCCTTCTCACTTTATACTTCTTTCTTAGTAGAATGGCTTCTACCTTGAAGCCGTCATGCTAAAATGGTCCATAACCTTAACCTGCTATTTGCCCCAGGGCTTGGTCTTCATAAAATTTTATTACTAGAATTATTTATCTATTGTGTCTTCTCTATGTGGTACAGAAGCAACTGGTTTTTCCAATTATTCATGACTTGGCATTTCTGGATTCATTTTGCACTCTTTCATTTCTGCTGGCAAGCTAGCCAATTCTCATCTTTAGTACCTCACACACTGACAAGTTCTTCTCAAATACTGTTCCTAGCATTGTTGGAATAGAAGGCATATTGCCTGTCTTCCAAATTATTATACAAAACAGTTTGTTTTGTCACTGTGTAACATGAGCTATCATCCTTCCAATACCTGTCATGAGTTTGTCACTTGCTGCCTGACCACCAAATCAAAGACATTTATTTCAAGTATTCATTATGGCAGCAGTCTATTTCTAGGATCTATTTCTCTAGGCAGGGAAAAGAGTATTACCTGGCAAAATAACAAAAACCAAAACCTCCGTGACTTAACACTGTAAGAGTTTATTATTTAATCACTCACTGTCCCATGAGGTTGGAGTAGGAGGACTCTGCTTCATAACACCATTCAGAGACTCAAGATCTTTTCATTTCATTGTGCCACTGTTCAACGTATCAGCTACCAGGTTTACCATGAGGGGAGAAAAAGGATGGAGAATTGCATGTGAGAGATTTTTATGGACCAGGCCTGGAAGTAGGATATATCACTGCTGCTCCAATCTGCTGGCCAAAAATCAGTCACAGAGCCAAACCTAATGGAAGGAAGCTGACAAGTCTAGTTTATCTTTTTGTTCAGGAGGAAAATAAAACAGGTGCAATGAACACACAACATTGCCTCTGGTTTAAAGTCAGACAATTGGCTCAATCTCAGTTCTACTACTTACAAGCTCTGCAGCTCTCTGTGGGTGTTTCTCCATTTGTTAAAGAGTGATACTTATACAGCAAAATTTCTTTCTTATTGCTAAGGTTTGAATGTTTGTCCCCTCTAAAACTCATGTTGAAACAATCTACAAAGTGGAAATATTGAGAGGTGGGGCCTTTAAGAGATGCCTGGGTCATAAGACTCTGCCCTCATGAATGGATTTATCTATGCATGGATCAATGGCCTAATGTTTTATTATGGGAAGGGAACCGGTGGCTTTATAGGAAAAGAAAGAGAGACCTGAACTAGCATATTAGCATTCTCAGCCCCCTCACCATGTGATGCCCTGTGCCACCTTGGGACTCTGCAGAGAGTCCCCACAACAAGAAGGTTCTCGGGCAGGGCGCGGTGGCTCAAGCCTGTAATCCCAGCACTTTGGGAGGCCGAGACGGGCGGATCACGAGGTCAGGAGATCGAGACCATCCTGGCTAACATGGTGAAACCCCGTCTCTACTAAAAAAATACAAAAAAATTAGCCGGGAGAGGTGGCGGGCGCCTGTAGTCCCAGCTACTCGGGAGGCTGAGGCAGGAGAATGGCGGGAACCCGGGAGGCGGAGCTTGCAGTGAGCCGAGATCTGGCCACTGCACTCCAGCCCGGGCGACAGAGCGAGACTCCGTCTCAAAAAAAAAAAAAAAAACAAGAAGGTTCTCATAAGATGCAGCCCCGTGATGTTGGACTTATCAGTCTCCTAAATGTAAGAAATAAATTCATTTTCTTTATAAATTCTCCAGTTTCATGTATTCTGTCATATTCAACAGAAAATAGACTAATACATTTATGGATATTTCTCAACCCAGACAAACTATTAATCAAATACGGATAAAATGAAAATATTTTCAGAATAGTAAAAGGGGGTACAGATCAATTTTCATTTTCTTCCTTGCAATTAAGAAGGGATATCTGACTAACTAGCCAATGAAATAGGAGAAGTAAAGTCTGTCAGTTCTGAAGGGAAACAATTAAGATGCTCTTGCTCCTTAACCCCTCAGCTCCTTTGACCTTAGGATCCACTTATTTTGTCAATAAAAGTTAGGGGCATGTCCATCATCTTTGGTCCCTAAATAATTTTATACAATAATATGGGGAATGGAGCCTGGGTTAGTCTGTTTTCACACTGCTGATAAAGACATACCAGAGACTGGGCAATTTACAAAGAAATAAGTTCATTTGATTTATAGTTCCACTTGGGTGGGGAGGCCTCACAATCATGGTGGAAGGTGAAAGGCATGTGTCACATGGCAGCAGACAAGAGAAGAGAGCTTGTGCAGGGAGACTCCAATTTTTAAAACCATCAGATCTCATGAGACTTTTTCACTATCAGGAGAACAGTGTGGGAGAGACCTGCCCCATGATTCAATTACTTCCCATTTAGTCCCTTCCACAACATGTGGGAATTCAAGACAAGATTTGGGTGGGGACACAGCCAAATCATATCATTCCATCTCTGGCTCCTCCCAAAATTCATGTCCTCACATTTCAAAACAAATCATGCCTTCCCACCAGTCCCTCAAAGTCTTAACTCATTTCAGAATTAACTCAAAAGTCTCCAGTCCAAAGTTCCATCCAAGACAAGGCAAGTTGCTTCCATTTATGAGCCTGTAAAATCAAAAGCAAGTTAGTTACTTTGTAGATACAATAAGGGTACAGGCATTGGGTAAATACAGCCATTACAAATGGGAGAAATTGGTAAATACAGCCATTACAAATGGGAGAAATTGGCCAAAACAAAGGGGCTACAGGCCCCATGCAAGTCCAAAATCTAGCAGGGCAGTCAAATCTTCAAGCTCCAAAATGATCTCCTTTGATTCCATGTCTCGCATCTGAGTCACGTTGATGCAACACGTGGGTTCACATGACCTTATGCAGCTCCACCCCTATGGCTTTGCAGGGTACAGCCTCTCCCCTGGCTGCTTTCACAGGCTGGCGTTGAGTGTCTGCAGCTTTTCCAGGCACACAGTACAAGCTATAGGTGGATCTACTATTCTGGGGTCTGGAGGACGGTGGTCCGCTTCCCACAGTTCCACTAGGTGGATCTCAGTAGGGACTCTGCGTGAGGGCTCTGACCCCACATTTCCCTTCTGCACAGCCCTAGCGGAGGTTTTCCATGATGGCCCTGCCCCTGCAGCAAACATGCCTGGGCATCCAGGCATTTCCATACATCCTCTGAAATCTAGGCGGAGGTTCCCAAATCTCAATTCTTGACTTCTGCACACTTGCAGGCTCAACACCACATGCAAGCTGTCAAGGCTTCAGGTTTGCACCCTCTGAAGCCATGGCCTGAGCTCTATGTTGGTCTCTTTCAGCCAAGCTGGAGCAGCAGGGACACACAGCACCAAGTCCTTAGGCTGCACATGTCAATGTGACCTTCAGCTTGGCCCATGAAATTATGTTTTCTTCCTAGGTCTCCAGGCCTGTGATGGGAGGGCTTCTGTGAAGGTCTCTGACATGCCCTAGAGACACTTTCCCCATCATCTTGGGGATTAACATTCTGCTACTTATGCAAATTTCTACAGCTGGCTTGAATTTCTCCTCAGAAAATGTGGTTTTCTTTTCTAGTGCATTGACAGGCTGCAAATTTTCCAAAATTTTATGCTCTATTTTGCTTTTAAAACTGAATGCTTTTAACAGCACCCAAGTCACCTCTTGAATGCTTTGCTGCCTAGAAATTTCTTCTGCCAGATACCCTAAATCATATCTTTCAAGTTCAAAGTTCCACAAATCTCTAGGGCAGGGGCAAAATACCACCAGTCTCTTTGCTAAGACATAACAAGGGTTACCTTTACTTCAGTGCCCAACAAGTTCCTCATCTCCATCTGAGACCACCTCAGCCTGGACTTTATTGTTCATATCGCTATCAGCATTTTGGACAAAGCCATTCAGCAAGCCTCTAGGGAGCTCCAAACTTTCCCACCCTTTCCTGTCTTCTTCTGAGCCCTCCAAACTGTTTCGGCCTCTTCCTGTTACCCAGTTCTAAAGCTGCTTCCACATTTTGGGGTATGTTTTCAGCAGCCTCCCACTCTACTGGTACCAATTTGCCGTATTAGTCTGTTTTCATGCTGCTAATAAAGACATACCCAAAACTAGACAATTTACAAAAGAAGGAGGTTTATTGGACTCACAGCTCCATGTGGCTGGGGAGGGCTCACAATCATGGTGGAATGTGAAAGACACGTGTCACACAGCAGCAGACAAGAGAAGAGATCTTGTGCAAGCACTGTGCCAGCCCACACTGAACACACACCATGAACAGGAAACAGACATTTGTTGAGTTAAACAACTAAGATTTGGCAGTTAATTTGTTTGCAAACCTGGTGGTTCTCAATTAATGTTGCCATTACTCCCCAGGGAACATTCCGCAATGTCTGGAAATGGTTTTGGTTACTACAACTGAAGGGATGCTACTGGCATCCAGCAGGTAGAGGCTGGTAGGTGACATTAAATATCCTACAATGCACAGGCCAAATGTCACAACAAAGAATTATCTGGCCCCAATGTCAATGGTGCTGAGTTTGAGAAACTATGATAGCCTACGCTGTCTAACAAACAATATCTCAAAATGAATTCTGCAGTGCTTTTGGAAAGCTGCTGAAGATGCTCTGCCACAAAGATGCTTTCTGTAAATCAGAAAGTGGGATTCAGAAACCAACAGAATCCTCTCAGAAAAGAGGGAGTTCTCAGGTGAAAGTGACGGGGCTTCCCCAGAGGCAGCAGGCCTACAGATCAACTGACCGAGAGTAGAGAAAAGGACAAAGGATTGTGGGAATAAATCCCTCTGGAAAAGACATCATGATATGCTGCTTCACGTGTATGAGTATATTAATAGCAACATTTAAGATCTGTTCAAAAGTTTTTGAATTAATGGTATAGATGGAGAAAACTTAGTATTAAAAACAAGGCAATTATCCACTCCAAGCAGAGTGGTACAAGAACGAAATGATACATGGTAACATGAATAATACAATACATAGTAAAATCATGAGTTATATTTAAATTTTATACTACTAAAACAAATCTATTGATATAACCAGAAGGTATAATAAACCTGTATCGACAAGGTAGGGAGAAAGGCAGTGTACACATGACTGTGTCTGTGTGTAGAGGGGTAGAGGGCAGAGGGAAGGTGTTAAATAGTTAAATCCTCCACTTCTCTCATAAGAAGTCAATGAATAACACTTAAAATGGAAAAATCACGAAATAGTAATGTAAGTATATTACTTGGATATATGACGGTGCATGCCAAAAGAAGCAGCTAAATGTAAGTTAAAACTGATTGCTTTTGTAGAGGTAGAAATCGAAAGGAGGGAGTAATTTTGTAAGGATATTTGTTTTTTATTATAAGCTTAACAGGAGCACTTAACTTTTTAAACCATGAACATATATTACTTTTGGCAAAAGCAAAATCGTTTTTACAAAAGTGATGGTGAAATAAATCAATTTTCAGGCATTAAAATGACATAGCCCATTGGAAAATCTTCTGTAACGTGTAAATTTCTGTGTGAATGCTAGTCATGATAACCATTACAGTGGATGTTGAAAAATGTTAATAACTGATGCCAGGCCTCAGCATGGGTGCTGTCACGTATTTGCTCCCGAACTGGTCATCTGTAGCAATCAGTATGCAGGGACCAAGTACCACCATTGTTACCCAATTCCATATCAATAAACGAGAAGACATGTTTCCTGCTAATCGTTCAACAAACCTTCCCTTACTGTCTACCATGTAGGAGGCATAAACACTACCCTCAGCATAGTGGTGGGGATGAATGCCCCTGACCGCAAGATCTGACCCGTGAGTTCGGATACTTCCTGGCCTAGATGTATTCCAAGTTTGGCCCACTTCGTAAATTCTCTTTTGTTGGGAGCCTGACATAATTTATATAGACAAAGTATTACCAGATTCCTCTCCTATCATCCCAAGCTTCCTGCCAAACTTCCACCTTTCCATCATCTGAATTAATGGCTTGTTCTGTTTATAGAGTTGTCCCTTGGTATCCGTTAGAAACTAGTTCCAGGGCCCCCATGGATACCAAAATCTGTGGATGCTCAAGTCCCTGATATCCAATGGTGTAGTATTTTCATTTAACTTATGCATATCCTTCCATATACTTTAAATCATTTCTAGATTATGTGTAATACTTAATAGACTGTAAATGCCCATATAAATAGTTGTCATACTGTATCGTTTAGGGAACATTGACAAGAAAAAAACATCTGTACATGTTCAGTACTGAGCTATTTTTTTCCAAGTATTTTTGATCCCTGATTGGTTGAATCCCTGGGATGCAGAACTAACAGATTGGGAAGGCTGGCTGTACTTTTATTTGGTACTTACTGTGTTCTGTATATGATAGTCAGCTCTGTATATTATAGTTGCTATCTTCACTCTCATCTTTAGGATTGGAAATATGTTTAGTTCATGTTGTAACACAGCATAACAGAAAAGAACATGGGCACTGAAAACAGTGTATGTGAGTTTGAATCCAAGATTTGTTACCTTCTAGCGCAATGTAATCTCGGGAAAGTTACTAATTTCTCTGTGCCTCACTTCCTTTCCCTATTACAAGGTGGAGATAATGAGAGTATTTAACTGTATACACTTAATATAATGATCAAAAGGGTAAATAAATGTAATTCTAAAAAGTGTTTCTGACACATAGTAAAGCTATATAATTTATCAATGAATATTAATATCATGGCACATAGCAATACTATATGATTGTCACCTCTAGTTGATTTTAACATTATTATTAGTTCCTGAGTAGGACCAAGCACATACCAGACACTGAAAAAAAATGTCCATGAATATGATTCAATTGCACAAAACATTCACAGAGATCTGAATTAACTTCTGCCCGCCATATGAACCGTGGAAAAGTGCAGTTGAAGAAATGTAACTGAGACACTCCCAAAGGAAAGACAGCTCAATCTCTATCCCAGTGTTTCTCAACACAGCACTGGACAGATTCACCTCTGCGACTTTCTAAAAAGATTCACCCCAAAGAACCTACATGACACACCGTGGGGCAGCCAGCCTCTCAAAATTTCAAACAAAGCAAGATTCATAGGCTTCAGGGATTTCAGCCTTGAATTCAGCTCCCCAGGCCCCACTTCTTCCACCCACCCACGCTTAGCCTGCCTAACTTCTGTCGACCTAACAACTTAAATGTCTCTTCCTTAAAGGACTCAGAAGGTTAATTATGTAGACTTTCTCCCAACAACCATTTTTTAAAAAATTTTCATAACATTCATCCACTCCTTATGTGTTAATGACTATTGCACATCAGCTTTCCAAGGATGGGAATGGATCTGCCTTCTCTCCACTGCACATGAAGCATCTGATTCAGCCCAGGTGCATTATTACAGAGTTAACTAAAAGACACATTTCTTTCAAATGAAGAAATTACAGTCAACTTAATAAAGGCGGCGATTTACAGACCAGGCTAATAAGCTTTTTTTTTTTTTTTTTTTTGAGATAGGATCTCACTCTGTTACCCAGGTGAGTGCAGTGGCATGATCATGGTGCACTGCAGACGTAACCTCCTGGGCTCCAGCGATCCTCCTACCTCAGCCTCCAAAGTAGCTGGGACCACAGGCATGCACCACCACTTGTGGCTAATTTTTTATTTTTTAAAGAGACAGGGTCTCACTATGTTGCCTAGGCTGGTCTTGAACTGCTGGATGCAAACCATCCTTCCACCCCGGCCTCCCAAAGTGCTGAGATTATAGGTGTGAGCCATTGCATCCAACTTTAAACTTTTAAATTTCATAATTTTTTCTAGAATAGTGTGAGACTGAGTAATTTATTTGCATATAACTAAAATGTGCTGGAGTTTTAGTTTTCAATTCAGTTTGAATTATGTCATTAATAATGGATTGAGATTATTGAAACTTATATATTGCCCCAACATAGTTTGAAATATCCTAGAAAGCCTATTGACAGATATTTTTCTTATTTCTTGAGTAAGCAATGGATTTTTAAAATGCCAAAGAGTTTGACTTCTTTTGATTCCACATATGAGATCATGTAGTATTTGTATTTCTGTGTCTGCTTATTTCACTTAGCATAATGTCCTCTAGGTTTATAAAACAGAGAATAGATTAGTAGTATCCAGAAGCTGGGAGGTGGAAAGTGGGCTGGGAAGTCGGGAGTGGAAGGGGGTTTCAGTCAAAGAGTGTAATGTTTCAGTTATAAAATGAATATGTTCTGGAAATCTAATCTATAGCATGTTGATGATAGTTAATAATAATGTATTGCATACTTGAAACTTGCTAAGAAAGTAAATCTTCCTATAAAAGATAACTGTGAGATGATAGATATATTCATTAGATTGATTATGGTAATCATTTAGTGACATATTCAGATATCAAAATACATTGTACTCCTTAAATACAGGCAATTTCAAAAACTGCAGAAGTGCTCAAAGAACAATGGAAGCAGTCTTCATTATCCATGTTTCTAAAATGAAGATGACTTAAATTCAGTCATGTCTATATAAGATCACATTTAAAGAAAAATAATTGCCACATTTTCTTAATCCAATCTGACGAGTTGATGGGTGCAGCACACCAACAAGGCATAAGTATACATATGTAACAAACCTGCACGTTATGCACATGTACCCTACAACTTACAGTATAATAATAATAAATAAAATTTAAAAAAAATAATTGCTGTGTTGATCATATATATCTATATTCTCTGACAGCTTATGATGGTCAAACAACTAGGTGAAAATTAAAAAGTCTGGTCAACTATCACTTAGAAGGATGTTTGTTTCTAATAGTACCAAACATTGGGATGTTTCAAGACAGCTTAAAGCTTGACATTCAAAAGAAAACAAGACCATGACCTTCCTCACCCCCAACACACCCCCCCAACACACACAGACACACACACACCCGCTCACACAGACACACATACCACACACACAGACACACACACCCACACACACAAACACATGCATACACACACACATTCACATACACAGATACACACACACACACACAGAGCCCAGAGCTTTTTAACTGAATAACATATTCATTCAGGTGCTTTGGTGTCACCAAAGACACAGAACTTTTTTTTCTAAACAAGTATATCATATGCAGTTGTCTACTCTATCATCCTTATATTTTAAGATTTTTTTCAAAAATGACAACTTGATAGATTGCATGCTCTCAAAAGAAGAGAATTACCTTTTCACAGAGTGAATTGAGCACAAATGAAGTATTTGACAAGAAATTGTGGTTTAATTATTACGCTTGCCTACTTGTGAGCACAAGGTAGGTGTGGATTTTATTATATGATCTCTTTTGGCTGATGGGATAGAAGAAACCAGCTAGAGTACTTTAGTTACAACTGAGGTGCAAACACAAAACGAAAAGGGAAGTGGGGGAAGAACATAGAAACCTCTTTCATGTGGAAACTGGTCATGTTCACAAGGTACACAAGGTACCCTGGGGAGAAAGATAAAAACAACATAATTATATGCTGAAACAGTAAGAATTAGAGGTTAATTTCATCATCCACAAAATGTGCACAATACTATTCATTATGCAAGAAATATAAAAGAGATTAAGGATAGGGAAAATTCATTGTAATTTAATATAATCATATTATTTTATGATTACAGTAGATACATTTACTACAGAAAATTTGTAAGATACATAAAAATATATAAATAAAAATCGTCAAGTCTCACCTGACAAATGATACTTAATGCACATTTTAATGCATTTATGTTCATATATATTCATTCACTCAACAAATATTTATTGTGTGCCTACTTTGTTTCAAAGAGTGTTCTAATCCTTGGGACATGCAAATGAACAACAACAACAAAAAAAACTCAGATAAAAACTCCTACCTTATAGAAATCATATTTTATTGGAAATAGGGATGGTACAGGGTAGTGAGCAGGGGATAGAAAAAAACAAGTGGTAAAAAATAAGTGTAATACATATGTGTATCATGCAGTATGTTAGGTGATATTATGAAAGATGAGTCCTATGGGGGAAGAAAAGCCATAAAGTGAAATCTGCTGTGGCCAATTTACCTGTAGCCAAGGTGCAAAGGAAAGTATCAGTTTCTGTAAGAATTGTTCACAGAAGATCCTTCAAGTCCAAACTAAGAAAAAAACATTATTTGCATTTATTGCCAGGCCCATCCCAAACGTTCGTGGACCTCGGGTAAAAGTAACATGGAGCCTATGTCGAAATTCAAAAAGTATAAATCGAGCTGAAAAAATTATAATGGAATATGTCCCATCTTCCCCCTTTGACAAATACAAAACCTGGAAGGCTAGGTGTGACTTTGGAATTCATGAACTCTTTGAAATTCTGTCTCAGAACAGAGTAGAGAAAGGCAAGCAGGTCAGGCCTTGTTCTACTACTTGTCCTCTTCTCACTCCACCCCTCATTCTGTCTTGTACTATGAGGGACTTCAGAAGCAAGCATGTGGACACCCAAGCCCTCCTGTTCATGCTTTACCCCCACCCCCGATTCGGCAAACAGTCACCCTGTGGCCATGGCTCAGGCCTCCATGTGCTCACACAGTTATACCGCCCATCCTGAGAGAAGAGGCCCAGGTAGATTCTGGAACACTAGAATCACCTGACACATATCCCTTGGGGCTAAAGTCTCATAAAAATTACCAAAGGAGACTAAGGGAGAGGTCACGAAAGATCTGCATTAGGGCAAATCTGTGAGGGATCACAAATACAAACGAAGCATTTTTTCCCCTTAAAAAACACTTCTGACCTTAAATGTCTGGGGAGTTGATATGGTTTGTCTGTGTTCCCATGCAAATCTCATCTGAATTATAACTTCCACAATTCCCATGTAGGAAGGTGGTTAAATTTTTGGGGCAGGTTTTTTCTGTTCTGTTCTTGTGATAGTCAGAATGAGTCTCATGAGACCTGATGGTTTTAAAAATGTTTTCCTGCACAAGCTCTCTCTTTGCTGTCATCCACGTAAGACATGACTTTGCTCCTCGTTGCCTTCCTCTATGATTGTGAGGTCTCCCCAGCAATGTGGAACTGTAAGTCCATTAAACCTCTTTTTCTTCCTAGTCTCAGGTATGTCTTTGTTAGCAGCATGAAAATGAACTAATGCAGTAAATTGGTACCAGTAGAGTAGGGCACTGCTGAAAAGTTACCTGAAAATGTGGAAGTCACTTTGCAACTGGGTAACAGGCAGAGGCTGGAACAGTTTGGAGGGCTCAGAAGTAGACAGGAAAATGTGGGAAAGTTTGAATCTTCCTAGAGACTTGTTGAATGGCTTTGACAAAAATGCTGATAATGATATGAGCAATAAGGTCTGGGCTGAGGTGGTCTCTGATGGAGATGAAGAACTTGTTGAGAAATGGAGGAAAGGTGACTCTTGTTATGGTTTAGCAAGGAGTCTGGTAGCATGTTGCCCCTGCCCTAAAGATTTGTGAAACTTTGAACTTGAGAGAGATGATTTAGGGTAACTGGTGGAAGAAATTTCTAAGCAGCAAAGCATTCAAGAGGTGACTTGGGTGATGTTAAAGGCATTCAGTTTTATAAGGGAAGCAGAGCGTAAAACTTCAAAATATTTGCAGCCTGACAATTCAGTAGAGAAGAAAATCCCATTTTCTGGGGAGAAATTCAAGCCGGCTGCAGAAATTTGCAAAAATAATAAGGAGCTGATAGTTAATCCCCAAGACAGTGGGGAAAATATCTCCCAGGCATGTCAGAGATCTTCAGGGCAGCTGCTCCCAGCACAGGCTCAGAGCCCTAGGAGGGAAAAATGGTTTTATGGGCCGAACCCAGGGTCCCTGAGCTGTGTGCAGTCTAGGGACTTGGTGCCCTGTGTCCCGGCCACTGCAGTCATGACTAAAAGGGGCCAAGGTATACAGCTTGGGTCATGGCTTCAGAGCGTGCAAGCCCCAAGCCTTGGCAGCTTCCACATGGTGTTGAGCCTGCAGGGGTACACAAGTCAAGAACTGAGGTTTGGGAACTTCCACCTAGATTGCAGAGGATGTATGGCACTGCCTAGATGTTCAGGCAGAACTTTGAAGCAGGGGCGGAGCTCTCATGGAGAACCTCTGCTAGGGCAGTGTGGAAGGGAAATGTGGGGTCTGAGACCCCACACAGAGTCCCTACTGGGGCACTACCCCTAGTAGAGCTGGGAGAAGAGAGCCAATGTCCTCCAGACATCAGAATGGTAGATCAAACTACAGAATGCACGGTGTGCCTGGAAAAGCCACAGACACTCAATGCAGCCCATGAAAACAGCAGGGAGAGAGGCTGTACCCTGCAAAGTCACAGGGGCAGAGCTGCCCAAGACCATGGGAACCCACCTCTTGCATCAGCATGACCCAGATGCGAGACATGGAGTCAAAGGAGATAATTTTGGAGCTTTAAGATTTGACTGCCCTGCTGGATCTCAGACTTGCATGGACTTTGTAGCCCCTTTGTTTTGGCAAATTTCTCCCATTTGGAACAGTTGTATTTACCCCTTGCCTGTACCCCCATTGTATCTAGAAAGTAATTAATTTGCTTTTGATTTTACAGGCTCATAGGTGGAAGGGACTTGCCTTGTCTCAGATGAGACATTGGACTCTGGACTTTTGAGTTAATGCTGAAATGATTTAGAACTTTGGGGGACTGTTGGGAAGGCATGATTGATTTTGAAATTTGTGGACATGAGGTTTTGGAGGGGCCAGGATGGAATGATATGGTTTGGCTGTGTCCCCACTCAAATCTCATCTTTAATTGTAGCTCCCATAATTCCCACATGTCATGGGAGGAACCCGGTTGGAGGTGATTGAATTATGAGGGCAGGTCTTTCCTGCGCTGTTCCTGTGACCGTCAATGAGCCTCACAAGACCTGATGGTTTTAAAAGCGGGAGTTTTCCTCCACAAGCTCTCTCTTTGCCTGCTGCCATCCATGTAAAATGTGACTTGCCCCTTTTTGCCTTCCGTCATGATTGTGAGGCCTCCCCAATCGTGTGGAACTATAAGTCCATTAAGCCTCTTTTTCTTCCTGGTCTTAGGCATGTCTTTATCAGCAGCATGAAAACAAACTAATACAGTGGTTTTCCATACCAAGCAATTCTTCAGTTCTTCAAGACCGAGTGAGTGTCCAAGCATCCAACTCTCACACTAACTACCCAGTGTTTGCAAAGACCCCACAGTTTAAGTTTAGTCCCACAATGTTGCTTCCATTTCAGTTGCCAGCCATAAATGGGGTACCTAGGCTACCCACTTTTCCACCCAGCTGACTATAAATTCAGTGTTTCCATGACTAACCCCTCCCTCATGCCTTGATAATTCCTTGGAATGACTTGAAGAACTCAGGAAATCACTTTACTTACTGTTATCAGTTTATTATAAATAATACAACTCTTCTATTTCTATGCCAAATGGAAGATATGCATAGAAGGTATGAAGGGTGCGTGTGTATAGAGCTTCCACGTCCTCCCAGAACTTTAAAGTCTTAACCAATCTGGAAGTACTCCAAACCCCATCACTTAGGCGGCTTTATGGAGGTTCCATTAGTAGGCATAATTGATTAAAACCACTGGCCACTGGTAATTGAACTCAATCTCCAGACCCTCTCCTCAAGGGATTGTGGAGGTGAGGGTGGGATGAAAGTTCCAACCCTCTACAGATGGCTGGGTCTTTCTGGTGACCATCCTCCATCCTGAATATCTAGGGTTCCCCAGTCACCAGTCATCTCATTAGCATACGAAAAATACTCAGCACTTTGGAGCTTCCAAAGGTTTTAGGAGTTATTGCTAGGAACTGGGAAATAAATAATTTTTTTAAAACTATACCACAGGAAACTCTCTAAAAAGAGCAGTATGAGTCCTGTGAGAAATGAGCCAATTCTAATCCTCCTTAAATGCAGAAGGCACAGTCACAGATGGTGAGCACACAGCCACATAAGGCTATGACCCTTCTTTATTCATCCCCTCTTTCTGTGGTTGTACCTTGAGGAATCAGAAGCTCAGCTTCTGAGCAGAAAACAAGATAATCAAAGATGGTAGAAGAAGTCAACTGCATGCCTCCTCCCTAGTGGGGCTTCCAGATCTGAAGCAGTGTCAAGCTGATGGAAGGTAAGTAGCCCTACATGTGTTATTAGATCAGAGTTTTGATCATTACACTGATGGCTGGGCATTTTAGTTACTGAAAGGAGACAGTTCTTAAAACTAAGGAGGAGGAAAAGGCCATGGTACAAAGCTAAGTTTTCATCCAGGGGCAGGGAAAGAAATAGCCCCTAGAGCAAATAGAACAAAACAATCAGGGAAAGAACAAAACGGCTTTGTTGGCATTTCACATTCCCTAGGTCAATACAAATTCTCATGACCATTAGGTAGTTGAACTTGTTTCTTTACTGGGATTCTATACATCACGACACGTGGGGGCCCAAGACTTTTTTGTGCGCTATTCTTTCTAAGAGTTGATCCATTAAGAAACTTGATGGTATAGTGTTTCACTTCTTTAAAAAAGAAAAATTTGAGGAATAATTTTAGAACAACATACTTTTGTTAGGTATCTTTATCTTCTTTATAGGTACGAACAAAATTCTCTCTGGGATGTATACTATCTTGAGAGCTTTCCTATAAGAGCATATCCTTTGTTATATATCTAATTTGTATGAAGAATATTCTTGGCACTGAGTTCCACATAACACTTCCCTTCAGTGGCATGGTCATTAGAAAGTTTGACTGATTATAGTTCATGGCCTTGGGCCATGGCCCACTTCTTAGACTGATCCTGAGTTGAGCAGCTTCCAAGAGTTAACTGCAGGAACAATTCAAACCTTGGTGTCATTTGGTTCTGTCTTCTACACTTTAGTTGATTGATCTTTCTACCTTCCCATTTGGAAAAGAGGCTTTGGAAAGAGGAAAACATGAGCAGTTATAACAGGATTTTTGAAGTTCCTTTTGAGTATCCCACCTTTAGTTCTTGGGGAACCTTGCCAGCTCTTTCTTATTTACTCTTTTCAGCTACTTAATCACTTTTTCCCTGATGAGTCACTCTTCAAAAATGGCAGCTCTCCATGATTGACTGGGACTGTTAGAAAATAGGCCACCTTGCTTTCAAGTATCTTTTATAACACTTTTTTCAGGAATTTAGGCTTTGCTTGCAGAAAATTAAAATTCATTCTATTAAGTATATCTCCTTCCTCCGACAGCTCATCAATTAGTGACTCTAGGATCTTGGACAGGTTTAATCAACCCTTCCTTGAAGAGGCAGTCTTTATTTTGGAGTTGACCTCTGAAGTCCATCTCCTTCTGTTATTCTGTTTTTCCACATTCTACTTCTCTGTCTCCTAGGTTCCTATTTGAAAACATCTCTACTTTCATATATTCTTTGTGAATTTTCACAAGATGATGATCTCTAATCACGTAATCAAATAGTGTCTTTCTCATCTCCTCCTGCACTTCTCTTGCCCTCTACCTAAGGGAAGATCCTTATAATTGGCTTCATTCTTTCTTTCTTTCTGACTCTTATTCATTTACAAATCTTCAAACTACATCATATTTGTCTTGCTCTAACCAGTAAAATATAGGAAAAAGTTTGCTTGCTTAGAAAGAAAGACTTTAACATAGATTCAAGTTAGGTCTCAGGTGGGATTAAAGTATATCTGGGCATCTTCAAGTGAACAAAATTATAAACTCCAGAGGGATAGAAATTTCATCTGTTTTGTTCATCAATTTATCTCCAGAATCTATTAGAGTATTTGGGGCACAGTATTCATCCAATAATCATATGTAGAATGAATGACTGCAAGAATAAAAATTGGAAATATGGAAAGCAGCAAAGTAGCTAAATAGGAAAGAAAATCCTATTTTTGGCTTAAAAAAAGAAAATATTTAAGTTTATGTCTGGTGGGAAATCAGGATAGAAAGTCACCATTGAGCATGGTAGTAGAACCAGATATCGCTACCCAACCCAGCACCATGAGCACATGTCCAAGGTGGATGAAGACAGGAGCTCAGGTCGAGATAAAAAGCTGTTCTTCTGAGTAACTCTGTGGTACATAGAAAGACATAAGGCCAGGCAATAGACTGAGACTCTGTCTTTAAAAAATATACATGATGTTTGGTTTATCTTTAGTATCAAGTTGGCAAAGTGGAGCAAAGGGTTTTCCTCATTTCCAGAAGAGACATACACGTCTTCAGCACAGTGACTATCAGAAATACAACCCTGCATTAGTTCCTGGAAAATTTGTGACCTTGGAGAGAACTGGAAAACATACCCTTGACTTGGGCATCAACTGGGTCATGCTAGTGCCAGAGTCAAAGAAATATAAGACTATTAGGATATTATGTGAAACACCTCTAGGGAATCCCAGGAAAAAAACTGAATTTGAATTTTTTTTTTTTTTTTTTTTTTGAGATGGAGTCTCACTCTGTTGCCCAGGCTGGAGTGCAGTGGCGCTATCTCAGCTCATTGCAACTTCCACCTCCTGGGTTTACAACATTCTCCTGCATCAGCCTCCCGAGTAGCTGGGACTACAGGTGCCCGCCACCATGCCTGGCTAATTCTTTTTGTATTTTTAGTAGAGATGGGGCTTCACTGTGTTTGCCAGGATAGTCTCGATCTCCTGACTTTGTGATCTGCTCGCCTCGGCCTCCCAAAGTGCTGGGATTACAGGTATGAGCCACCACGCCTGGGCGGGTTTGAATTTTTAAAAGAGAAACTAGAATTCTTATAGTTTGTGGGAAAAAATGAGAGTCTGTAAAATTTGCCTTATTACACTAATGTAGCATTATTATTATCATTAATAAATTAATTCAGTAGTGTTTATTTTTTCTTTTGAGGCAGGGTCTCGCTCTGTCACCCAGGCTTGAGTGCAGTGGCATGATGATGGCTCACTGCAGCCTTGACTTCTAGCGATCCTCCCGCCTCAGCCCCCTAAGTAGCTGAGACTACAGGTGTGCGCCAACATGCCTGGCTAATTTTTGTATTTTTTTGTAGAGACAGGATTTCACCATATTGCTCAGGCTAGTCTCAAACTCCTGGACTCAAGCAATCCACTCACCTCAGCCTCCTAAAGTGCTGGGATTACAGGCATGAGCTATTGCACCCAGCAATTCAGTAGTTATTCTTGAATGGCTACCATGACCCAGGCACTATGACCGGGGCTGGAAATACAATGTTAGCAGAAGGCAGTTTCCATCTCAAAGGATCTTCCAGCAGGGCCTAGGCAGCATAAGAAAACAGGCCCCATTATAACTAGGTGTGATATGCACGATGATATGATACGTGCTGGCTGCAGAGTATTGGGATAGCCCATAAGTGAGCCACATGCTTGAGAAGCTTTTGGAAAATCCAGTCATGCAAAGTTTGAAAACAAGACCCAGAAATCAAGAGTTCAGATGAAGGCCAAGTTTCTGGCCACTGAGTCCATGGTCTAAAGTTTTCTTTTTTAAACATGAACTAATTCCACAGCCAGGATTAATTTCTTAAATGCATTTTGTGACCTAAACTTTTATAAGGAATCTCTTCTTTATTAAAATCGTCTTCTAATCAATTCCCCAATTGAAAGTACACCTGCTGCAATAAATTGAATATAGCACTGACTTTTCTTTTCTCCCAAACAGTTCACTTTTTATGTCATAAGCTAGAATGGTAGGGGATGAATTATTAAGCAAATACCAACTATAATTAACCTTGACCTGATGCAAATATATATACATATATATACACACACATATATACACACACACACACATATATATATGTTTGTAAATGTGTTGCATAGAGTTGACTAGCAAGGTCAAACAACTCAACTCTTTTGAGCTAAAATGTGGCTGTGATCAAAACAGAGACACCTCTCACCCCTGGCAGTGCTGAAATCAGTAAAAACACTGCAAACATAGTCCTCTTAGTATCAAAGAGTGCATTCATTATTCTTGTTGAGCACATGACATACGTCAAACAGGGTGAATTAAATATTTTTACAAGTCACTCATCAAAAAATGAGATTGTTAAGACATCCAGGCAATGCACAAAAGGAGCATGGTTTTCTTTTTAATAACTGATTTGTTCAATCATGAAGACCCCGAACAACAGCAGAGAAAAAAAGTGAGAACTCTGGTGCAGATAAAATAATTAAAAGAAGTCCAATATTCTTAAGTGTTCAGAGAAACACTTAATGAGGGCAAGGAAAGCAGCTTGACACAATTTATACATAATGCCATTATTTCAGATTAAATGATTACTATAAAGTAATGATGTCTCATGAAATGTGAGGAATGTAGATCCTCCATGAGATTTATCAAGAAACGACCATACTATTTGTTTTACCATTTAATATCCCACAGGACACTGCTGAATTACTGAGGGGTATAGCTAATTAAGTTCCAAAAAAAAACAGACTCAGGATCAAAGATGCTACTTAAATTCATCTAAGTCAAGGTTATCCATTCTGTCATTTCAACTGAAGCTTAAAATAAACAGTGACTCATGCCTAGAGTCTAAGTCAAAGTGTCTAGAGTCAAAATGTCTAATGAATACCCAATAAAAATGCTTCATATTAGGCTAGATATTGGTATTAAATAAAAGAGTTAAAAGAAATTTAAAACCTATTCTTCTGTACCAAGAGGCATCTGCAAACACTTTTATTCATTCATGTCCAGTACAATATGTATTACTATGTATCATATATTCCTTACTATGTGCCATGTGATCTTGCACCAGGAATATACACATATAAAAAATTCAATAGTATTCCTCTGCCTGAAGGAACTGGCTATACTTTATAGGCAGAGATGAGTATGTGGTAACATAAACACAAATGGTAAGTGTTACAGCAGAAAGGCAAAAGTCCACAGAGGCTTATTCCAGCTCAGTGCTAGGAAGAACTAGATAAGGTGTCATAGAGAAAGTGATCCTTGAACTTCATTCACCTTGGAAAGCAGAGAAGCTGGGGAAAGACATTCCAGCAAAAGAAAGGAGGTTGAGCAAAGACACTGTGAGGAATAGAAATTTGTAGGCAACTGGTCCAGTTCCCTTGGAAAGAAACAATAGCATATTTTTCAAGAGCAGAGGCTCAGGAGATGGACACTCCAGGCTTAAATCCCAGCATTCTCACTATCTGTGCAACCTCAGTTACCTCATCTAATCTCTCTGTGCCTCAGGTTCCTGGAAAACAGGGACAGAAGTAGTAAATTGCTAACAGTGGTTCTGAGGATTGAAGGAGTTGACGTAGTGGTGCTGGGGTACAGGGCAAGTGCTGTGTAAGGATGGTTCTTATTGCCTGTCATTGCGAGTAGAATAATTTCTTTTTTGCAGCCTTTCCTGCCAATTTTCTAATTTCTTAGATTAGCATGGGAATCTAAGTTTAGGAAATGTGACAGTGCGTTTTTTACAAACTGAGCCAAATGATTGGAAGAATCATTATTAGGGATAAAGTGATTATGCAATATAGAAAATACCTGTAAGTTTTAAGAGGATGTTATCCAATGTAAAGCAGGTAAATCAAAGAATGCGGTTGATCTTACTGAATCTAACTATCATTTTTTTGTCAAATATCTACAAAGACTTCTACAGTATGTTAAGAGTCTCAAACACATAGGTAGTAAAAACTAGAAAGACACTTTCTTCTTCCCTCAGTAAAGTGGGATATATACGTTTTCCCCAGTGTTTTCTAGGATTGGATGAATGGATATCGCAAGTGTCCAAAGCTGAGATGTAAATGCCAACAAATTCACATGCTGCTATGTGTTATCGAGTGTTCGTTTCTAGCTTTGATGATAAGCACAGTACCTGATTTGTGTAATAATTAGGATGACAGTTTCCCCTTTCAAACCAGTTTTCAAGGAACATATTGTGTTGCTACAGCTCCTATCCTTCCAGGGGGTTGGGAGCATGTGCTCGCTGACCTCACTGGAGCACGATGACTGCTCTGGGCAAGCTTGCAAGGAGGCTTCAGCTCAATGTGCACATCCAGGGTTTACTTGCCCCAACGTATGTGTCCTTTCCATGCTGTGACTCACAGACCACTTGACCAACCAAACAAATTACAAGAACTAGCCAACCTCTTGTATTCTGAAAGGAAATGTCATTCTTGATCTATTCTCTAAAACATGCAGATGATTAATTAAAATTCTCTTAGAGTTGCAACATCAGATATCAGAGAAGCCAGAGAAACAACAAAAATATACAAAAGGGTGAGTATTAAAACTTAAGTGCTAACCTGCTTACAACTGAACATTTGCCCAGTTCAATTGTGCTTGAAAATACTGTGCAGATCAAACCAAGGGCTCAAACAAAGAAATACATCTGGATTTTAGGCCACCTATTTTCAATTCTTGTAAAGCTTCACACCTTCATTTTGTTTTCTTGTTCTCAATACTTTTAGTCAGTGATCTCTTGATTGATTCTCCTCCTGAGTGTCTACTTGCCTTCCCTAAAGGGACACAGGAAGCCAATTGTGTGCTTTGAGAAGGAGTGAGATGATGGTGACCCTGAATTCCTGAGGAGAAAGAGAGTAACATGTAGGAGGGAAGGCAATGAACTAGAGTTTGTAAGAGCCCTGACTAGCTACGTACCTTGAGCAAGTCACTTGATCGCACTTCATCCTCAATTTCCTAATCTGTAAAATGGGAATAATATTCTGGCTCCTCATTCTCACAAAGGATTTCTGCAAGAGTAATAAAAAGTAATGTGAACGTTTTAATTATGATGATGATGTCCAAAGGGAAAGAGGAAGAGGCTCTATTTACTGCATAAACAGTCACAGCTACAACTATTAAGACAGAGGTAGGTTTAAAACATTTTTGTTTTTACATCACAGAGGACCTGATGAATTACCCTTATATCTTCTCTCATTGCACTAACAATGCTCCAGTTTCAAAAGTTCCAGATTAATAACAACTGTGAGATCTAGTCAGATTCACACATCTCTTAAATAAAGCCTGGCAAGAAGAAAAGTAATATCTTCTTTATTCCACACACATCAATACCTCTCCAAGAATATTACTGGTTTGTTTTTGCATCAGTGTTGGAAAATTTAAAAATGTGTTTAGTTAACAACTTTCTCCTTGGCTTTTCCAAACACATTGCTTTTCAGACACTTTATTTATAGATCATCTTTTAGTTTTCTTTCACTCACTGTGGAATCCTACATTTATTTACACTCGATATATTCCTAGAAGATGTTGCCCGCTGTTAAGATCCACATATAACAATTTAAGCAAAATTGAAGAGAGTATATTTAATGGTATTTTTAAGCAACTATGTATTTCTTTCTTCTAACATGGTAAAATAAACACAGAAATCACACATCTATCATATGGGAAGCTAGTATGAGAACATTAAGAATCTCTATCATCAACACAGGACCATAATGAGATGCTAACATTGGGTTATAATATATTCCTACTATAAAGATGTATATCAATCTTGTCAATCCCATGCAGGAAGAAAAAAAAGTCACTTCCAGGTATCTTGTACACAAAGTTATAAATTTGGATGACACCTCAAACAATCATTCTGCTTTCAGGTGTGACTATGTCTCAGCCATCAAGGTGCATTGGTCTAATGAACTCAGAGATGGCTAATAACAAGTGGGGCCTCCTATGAGCCAGAGATTTTGCATTACATTTTCAAATAAATGAGTGTGAAATGTTAATACTCCAATTTTTCACCTTTTCCTGTATCCGTGCCTTTTGGCAATTGACTTCCACATTGTCGGGCTTAGCTGTATGACTTCCTTTAGACCATGAGACCTTAACAAATGACAGTGCACAGAGTCTTGAAAAAGTGTGTGCGTGCCTCTGCGCTTTTTTGCACTCTACCTCTTTCTTGAGAATGAGCCTGGGCTAGCCTACTGGAGGATAATAGAGGATTTAGAGCAGAACTAAATCATTCCAGAATCGGCCTTCCTAGACCATTTAGCCCCCAGTAAACCTGGGCTACCTGCAGATATCAAAGTAAGCTCTAACCAAAAGAAGCTAGCCCTGATCCAGACCTGTAGACTGATGAGAGATAACAAATAACTTTTTAAAACCGGTTTTGTTTTTTCTTTCTTTCTGGAGGAAACGGGGCATTAGGTGGAAAGGTATGCAATCACAGGTAACTGTTAAAATGAACCTATATAATTTCTTAAAGATAACATGTGAGATATACATATATATATATAGTAACAGAACAGTAAGGAATGCATATTACTATATACTCTTTACTGATCAAATTTTTATACATATATATGTATATCTCATATGTGTGTGTATATATATCATATCTTTCTATATATAAACCTCCATGAGTGTGTGTGTGTGTATGTGTATATATATGTGTGTGTGTGTGTGTGTGTATATATATGTAAAACCTTCATGAACAGGATATTTGAATACTTAAATGTCTGTTCTGTAAAGTTTTTTCTTATCAAAACCTTGATGGTTAACTGAAGTGTCTTTTTCTGTCCTCAGTGAAGATACGGATCAGTGTTTGCCTTACAGAATTCCTTCAGCAGCCAAAGGCATGATCTAGGAAAGTCACTGAGGCACTTGAATATTTAGCCACACCTGGGACTCTTCTTTTCTGAGATTGACAATTTTTAGCTTTTTAGTCTTTCTTTATATTTTACTTTATTTTTAATTTCATTTGCAAACTCTTCACTCTCTTTTGGTGCTCTTTCCTGAAAGTCATTTTATTTGTTTGTACCCATCTTCATTAAAACAAAATGAAAGACAAGCAAAACAATCCTTAATAAGAAGCTTAATAGTTTACAACACTATTTCGTATTTGGCATGTCCTGTTCAAAACTTTATAATCTACTCATTGTAAATAAAGACTCAGATTTACTCATGAAATGTGCAAAAGTAAGAGTGATGACTTCTGTGTTGATTAGAGACTCAAGATACAAACAAGTTTTTTGAAAAAGGTCAACAGCACACAAGAAACAAAACTTAAATAAAAGTAAAAAACAAAACAGAAAAATGTATTTGATTTTTCTTTTATGACAATGAGGAAAAGTTGTAAATTTAACAGACGAAAGAAAAAAACTTATAGCTTGTTATTTTTCCTTGCTTCATAGATATAATTAAAACTAAATGATCTTCCAAAAATACTATGTCAGTTTACACATTTACCAGTAATATAGGAATATCCTGTTTTCCCACCCTCTCAAGAAAGCCAAAAGTGACAAAATACTTAAAATTTAAACATAGCTTTTAATAATAACTAATAGTAATATTGTATATTTTGTATTCCTTAATGTGACAAGTCTTTTACCAAGGAAATAATAATGGAAGTCCCATAAATTTAGGTGTAACACTGTTAGAGTACTGTTAAATTCACAGTAAATTGAAAATAACTTACATTCCTAATCATTAATGACTGGTAAGAAAATTATGTTAAATTATGTTATACCACAGAGTAAAACATTATATGGTCTTATTAATAAGGATATTTGCTGATAAGAGAAAATATATACACTTAAAATAATTCAATGTAAAAATATTTAAATTATTATCTCATTTTAGTAAAAGAAAGATATATATAAATAAAAGTCTAGGCTGGGCGCAGTGGCTCACGTTTGTAATCCTAGCACTTTGGGAGGCCAAGGTGGGGGCATCTCTTGAACCCAGGAGTTTGAGACCAGCCTGGGCATCATAGGAAATTCTCGTCTCTACTAAAAATACAATAGATTAGCCAGGTGGGGTGGTGGTTCACACCTATAGCCCCAGCTACTTGGGAAGCTAAGTTGGGAGGATCACCTGAGCCTGGGGAGTTTCGAAGCTGCAGTGAACTGTGACTGTACCACTGTACTACAGTGTGGACGACAGGATGAGACCCCATCTCTAAATAGATAGATAGATAGATAAATAAATAAATAAATAGATAAATAAATAAATACCTAGAAAATTATGTGTTAAATACTGTATAGATATAAGAAAATCAGTTTCTGAGGGTTTTTTTTTTTTTTTTTTTTTGCTTATCTGTGTTTCATAAGTATTTGATAATAAACATGAGCTATTTATAATTAGAAAAACAAGTGAATTGTTAAGGAAGGAATGGGCAAATATTTACTCTAACAGAATTTCATTAAAAAGTACTAGAAATTATTGTTGATTGTACACCCAATTTTTATTTAGCCAGCAAGTATTTATCATATTTTATTTTCCATGTGCCAAGGGATACAGCATCAGAGAACAAAACTATCTCTTGCCTCATGGATCACACCTTTTGTGAAAGAAGCAGCCAAGATGCCCATGAAATAATTATGTATCAGGTGATAATAGTTGCAAGGAAGAAACAATAATCTATGTAAGGAAACAGACTAAAAGGAGACACTGCTTCACTGGGGATGACTGAGGAGGTGACATTTGAACAGACTGAAGTAAGAAAGCCACATGGATACCTAAGGAAAAAGCTTTCTTGACAGTGAGAATAGCAAGTGCAAAGGCCCTGAGGCAACAGTGTTTTTATTGGATATGAGCACCATGGCCATCAGATGACAACAAAGATATTTTAGATTTTAGTAACAGAACAGTAAGGAATGCATATGACTGTATACTCTTTACTGATCAAATTTCCATGAGGATATTGTGTTCAATTCAGTTTTTGGTATCACAGTCTAAAGAACACTGATGAATCTGAGCGAGTCACGAAGAAAGTGCTCAGGATAATGAGGGGGTCCAGAAATGGTGTCACTGGAATAACGGCAGGAAATCTAGTTGCTTAATTGAAGAAAAAGATGACCTGACACAGACACGAGAAAGCTGTCATGTTGTCATGATAAACTCATTTGGTTTGGTTTCAGAACACAAAACCAGAATGAAAATTATAGAGCAGACCTTAGCCAAGTATAAGAAAGGAAATTCTAATAATTACACCTTTTCTAAAGATGAACATTAGTAGTGAATCCTAGTCCAATGGGTACCTTTGGAATTGCTCCCAGTGGGTAGTATTCTGGTGGGTGTCATTACTGGACCTTTTCCTTCCTTCCTTTCCTTCCTTTCCTTCTTTTCCTTCCTTTCCTTCCTTTTCTTGCTTCCTTTCTTTTGACAGAGTCTCACTCTGTTGCCCAGGCTGGAGTATAGTGGTGCAATCTTGGCTCACTGCAACCTCCACCTCCCAGGTTCAAGCGATTCTCCTGCCTCAGCCTCCCGAGTAGCTGGGATTACAGGCGCATGCCACCATTCCCGGTTAATTTTTCGTTATCTTTAGTAGAGATGGGGTTTCACCATGTTGGACAGGCTGGTCTCAAACTCCTGACTTCGTGATCCACCCGCCTTGACCTCCCAAAGCACTGGATTACAGGTGTGAGCCACCGTGCCCGGCCTATTACTGGATCTTTAACTTGTGGGGTTCATGGAACAATATAGCTGAAATACCACTGGTCACTTGGGAGAAAAGATCTAGATTTACAGAATCCTAGAAACTCAAGTTGGAGTCGGCCTGACACATCCTTTAGACAAAGACATTCATGGCTAGAGCTTGAAGAGGGAGGTGGCAACTGTCCTCTCAGCACGTGTGGAATGTGGAGATAGAGGCATCTGGCCTCTAATTCAGTAGCAGATTGGGTTATTTAACAAATGCTTAAGTGAGCAAATGATGGTTCTATTTTGATAGGTGTTAATCAAACCTATTGTCACAGAAGCATAGTCTTTTGTTACAATCTGTTCTTTGATAAATGTGCAAAATATATCATGGGGACTTTTCCTAGAATTAACATTGCCTGAAGTATAAGGAGTGAATAAAACATATTCGGGAATTATTTTTTAAAAATATTTTAACAGGGCAGGCATGGTGGCTCACACTTGTAATCCCAGCACTTTGGGAGGCTGAGGTGGGCAGATCACAAGGTCAGGAGTTCGAGACCAGCCTGGCCAATATGGTGAAACCCCGTCTCTACTAAAGTTACAAAAATATCAGCCAGGCATGGTGGTGCGCACCTGTACTCCTAGCTACTCAAGAGGCTGAGGTAGAAGAATTGCTTGAACCCAGGAGGCAGAGGTTGCAGTGAGCTGAGATTGCACCATTGCACTCCAGCCTGGGTGACAGAGCGAGACTCCATCTCAAAAAAATAATAAATAAATAAATAAATAAAAATAAAATATTTTAACAACACATCACACCTGCACACTCCCATACAAACTATTACTTTATTATTATTTTCCAAGTAATATAGACAGCTTGTGTTCTGCCTAAGGCACAAGATTCTCTATTTGGCCCTTGACAAAGTATGTCCCAATCACTATATCCCCATCACCTTGCCCAGGGCCCCAAATAAAATATGTCCTCAAAAAGTGACTGTTAGATGAAAAAATGATGGAGAAAATTATTCATAGATCATACATCATCCCAACACCATTGAAGTTGCTCAGAACATTGTGGAACTCTGCTTTAGAATTTAACATCAATTTTATTAAACTTTCTTTAGTAGTTACAAATTTTTATCTTTGAATGCTGTATTTGCAAACAGGCAAGCCTCACTTTTGTAACCTGTAAGGTTACAAAAACCGGTAAAAGTACTTTACAATAAAGAAAATAGAGTAAATTTTAAATAATGGGAATGTGATTCATTAGTGCCTTCTGGAATGGCAGAGAAGGAGCAACTCTCTTTGAAATATACCACACCAGAGTCTATCCCATCTCCACTGCCACTGATCTGGTGCGACTCTCTTCATCCGCTGCCTGAAATACTGCAGTCTCCCCCTTAAAACGTCGTTTCTACTCTCTTCTTTCATTCCATAAGTTCAGAGCTCACAAGCAAAACTGTTTATTTCCTGGCTCTGACATTCACTAGTTGTTTAACCTAAAACCATTATTTAACCTTCCTAAGCCTCACTTTTGTAACCTGTAAGATGGGGATAATATTAGAAACACCAACTTCAAATAATTTTGTGAGGATTAGCTGAAGCCATATGAGATGTGCTAAACTCTGGCCATTAGTAGTATGTCATTCCTCTGCTTACATTTTTGAGCAGCTTCCTTATCTATGGTTAAAACTGAAACTCCTTGACATGAACCTCAGGACTCTTCATGACTGGAGCCTGAGTTCCACACCCCTTTTGGGTCATTCCTCCGTCTTGCCATCATTTCTCTCCTTATCCCACAAGTTCTAACAAAGCAGATTACTCACCTCCCTGTTACTTCATAAACTGCTCCAATGACCTGCCTCCTGGAATGTCCTTATCCCATCTCTTTATCTGATGAAGATCTGCTCATCCATCAAATATCAATTCAAAGATCAGGACTTCCTGGTGCCTCCATTTTATGCTAATTCCTTATTTACATGTTGGTTACCTTCCTGGTCTGTGAGCTGCTCAGGAGGTTATAGATCTTCTTTCCCTCTGTCTCCCCAGTGCTTAGCTCACTCCCTGGAAATAATAGGCTTGCTGAATAAATTTGAAGATGATTCCAAAAGAATGAACTACAGAACTACTCATTTCTGCAATGGCACATTGCAGATCTTAGAGTCTGCGTAGCCTCTGGGGCTGCCTGACTTCTTAAAGGGAAAGATGCTGATAAAGATGATGTTTCAAATTAGCACCCATTAGTTGGTGACATCCGAGGTCTAGATTTTATGCTGACTCAAGTTATGAAATCAGACCATCTACATGCCTATTGAGTTTTGAAGGAAATGATCATAGAGAGGAACAAATGAATAAACATGTTCTTCCTCTGTCTTGGAACCTATCACAGTGGACTGCATTGATGTGTTAGCATAAGTGTATCCTGTAAGAACCTTGAGAGCTGAGTCCAAGTGATCTCATTGTTCAGTTCCCACCTATGAGTGAGAACATGCGGTGTTTGGTTTTCTGTTCTTGTGATAGTTTGCTAAGAATGATGGTTTCCAGCTGCATCCATGTCCCTACAAAGGACACAAACTCATCCTTTTTTATGGCTGCATAGTATTCCATGGTGTATATGTGCCACATTTTCTTAATCCAATCTGTCACTGATGGACATTTGAGTTGATTCCAAGTCTTTGCTATTGTGAATAGTGCCGCAATAAACATACGTGTGCATGTGTCTTTATAGCAGCATAATTTATAATCCTTTGGGTATAT